>NC_056731.1:20703707-20778707 GCF_019279795.1 Protopterus annectens
TGGCAATTGCAGCTCATGTGCACAGACATTGGAGGTCACACTGGGGGTTTAATATTGGTGTAAAGTCTGGTCTTTGTCTGGCCCAGTGCATACCCATGACTGTATTCAGGTGGAGACATTCTTAGATAGCTTTGGATGCATGCTTCAGGTCATTGTCATGTTGGAAGTTGAAACCCCTCTCCATCCTCAGCCATCTTGCAGACACTTGATGGCTTTGGCCCACATGTGAGTTTTATTTGAGCTGTTCATAATTCCCTCCACTGTGCCTACAGGCCTAGTTCCAGCTAATAAACAGCACCCCCAAAGCAGAGCACTGCCACCAGTGAGCTTCAACATGTAGATGGTGGTCTTCAGGTGAAGTGACGTGTTGTTTGTGCACCACATGTAGCTTTAGGGATAGTGGCTGTAGGTTTGAACTTTGGTCTTATTACGCCATTACACATTTCAACACATGCTTTGGGAGACCCGGTGTTATGTTTGGTTACTTGTACACAGCCCTGCATGGTGTTTGGTGTGGGTAAATGCTTCGATCTACTGACCCTACCCAATAGGCCAGACTTATGCAGAATCCAGATGAGTGCTGCCACATGTACTATACAGCCAGTACTTGCCAGAGAGTCCTGCAAGTTCCTCAGTGTTCCAAACCAAACCAACACAAAAAACAATATGAACCAAAATACAGCAAGCATATTCGACCACAGAAGACTCCCAAAAAAACAAATAACTTAAAATTGTGAGCCTTTATTGTGAGCGCTTTCGTAGAGGTCAATGCCCCCACTTCTTCAGACAACTTAAAAGCATCAATTCCAAGCCTTATATATCCTTAATTTACATCCTTAATTATTTAATTATTTTTCTAATTGACAATTTACTGCTACTAAGATACTTACAATAAAAACACATTATTGCGCTACTGTATTAAATATTAACACAATATATCCATTGCATAGACAAATGGCATCTAAAATAAAACTTTAAAGATATATATATATATATATATATATATATATATATATATATATATATATATATATATATATATATATATATATATATATATATATATATATATATATATATATATATATATATATATATATATATATATATATATATATATATATATATTGTATTAAATAAAAATATAAACAACGTTATATATAAATAACAACCAATAATTACCTACTATGTATTTTGGAACTTTTCACATTCCAACAGCTTGACCATTATGTGCATAATGCTTTAAGCTTTAAAATACTTTTAATAGACGTATATTCATTTAATCCAGGAGGGGAATATGTTGAGGTTCTTATTTGCCAAAATACTTCTTGTTCTGACAAGATAAGCTGCCAAGGCCCTCCTCTTGGATCATGTGGTGTTTGTTGTAACACAGAATATGTAAATTTATGAGTTGGGTGGTCCATAACATGCTTTGCTAAAGCGTTATTGGTGTCCCCTTGAGTATACTGTATTGGTGTTCATATACTATTTGCTTAAACTTTCTTTCGGTTTTCCCGATGTAAAAAGACAAACATGAGTCACAAATCGCAACATATACTACTCCTTTTGAGTCACAGTTGAATCTCCCATTTATAATATAAAACTTGTCCCTTATCTTGATAGAGATCCCTATTTTAATAAACCTACAGTATGAGCATGCTTCGCATTTTCTCATTCCTATAAAATTAGATTGAATACCCTTCATATTTCTAGTGTTTTTTCTCTCCACTATAATTTTTAAGTTTGAGCCCCTTCTCAAAGTAAACTTGGGACCTGTACCCAATGTTTTACTAATCATATGATCCTCTGATATAATGGCCCGATTCTTGATGAAAATTTCTTTAATCTCCCTAGAATCGATGGAAAAAGTGGACAAGAAATTCAACGTAAGGTTATTGTTCTTACTTAATTGACCCCTATTGTTTGTACCTTCTTGGGGTGGTGTATCAATACTATTTAGGTCCACCTCACTAGAGACAAGGGGCTTGAAATGTCCCGTTTCCCTCTTGACTCTAACTTCAAGAATAATGTCCGTTAATAGGTTATGGGGATAGCCTCTCTTGAGGAACATTGTTCTCAATTTTTCACATTCCTCAAGAAAATCTTCGTCATCCGACACCATCCTTGCTGCCATTACCAATTGACCCTTAACAACAGCTTTCTTTAGGAGATAAGGGTGACAACTGGAAAAGTGTAAAAGGGTGTTAGAATGTGTAGGTTTTCTATAGATTGTAGTTCTATATTGACATTTACTCCTATCCTTTGTTACTTTTACATCAAGGTATGTAATGGCGTCAACTCCAACATTATAGGTAAATTCTAGGAAATCAGTAATGGCCGTGATATCAGTTATAAAATTGTCTATAAGTTCAACTTCCCCCTTCCAAATCAGACACATGTCATCTTGATAGCGGGTGTACCAAACAACATTTTGTTGGAACAAATTGTTCTCAAACAAACAAGATCATTCCCAGTGGGCCATAACGCTATTAGCAAAGCTGGCCCCACATGGTAACCCCCATGGCCACCCCTGTGTTTTGTAAAAAAAAATTTATTATTAAACATAATGTAATTATTTGATAACACGATATCAAGCAACATCTCCACTAAGTACACTTTGTTATCCTCAGCTTTGTGGTAGAGCATGAACTCTCTTGTCCATGAAATGCCCAAAGCTTGAGGAATGACAGTATATAAATCTTTTACATCAATAACCACAAAAATGTATTTGTCATTAAATTCTAACTTATTTATATTTTTCAAAAAGCTCCAAGAATCCTGGCATAATTGCTATTTACTTAGTAAGGGTTTTAAAATACTATCTATAAATTTGGCACATGCATAAGTTATCGAACCTCTACCGTCCACTATAGGCCTGAACGGGGGGGGGTCCACTAAACTTTTGTGTAACTTCGGTGTGCCAAAGATTATTGGGATTCTGGGAGCTGACATAGACAAGTACTTTAAGGTGTCTATATCTATAGATCCTTCCAAAAATAAGTCATCAAGCATCCCCCTATTTTTCTTGTAAGCAGTGTTGACTTCACTAAAACTCACAAGAGTATATGTGTCTGAACTCAAATACTGATACATTCTTCTTTCATATTCTGATTGGTCCAGGAACAACAACCCACCTCCCTTATCGGGAGTCATAACTCTAATATTGCAATAATTCAACAATTTTATAAAATCCATTTCCTCCTTGCTGTTATTAGTTATGTCAGAGTGTTTGCATTTCACATCCAATAATGCCCTTAAATCAATTTCACACATTTTTCAAACATATTTAAGGTAACCTGTAGGGGGGGGTTAAATACACTAGATACCCTAAGTGTGTTAATTAACAAATAATTGGTTCCCATTAACACTGCCAAATTCAATTTACGAACATAAAACTTAAGATCCACAATAGTTTTTACAATATCACCCTTCAGTCGGGGACAAAAGAGAAGCCATTTGCGAAAAAATCAATCATATTCTGTTCTATGTTAAGAACAGTATAGTTAAAGATTTTAAAGTCACCTTGTGAACTTAGAAGGATGTTAGGTCCTTCAAGTTCATTACTGTTATCTCCTTCTCTGGTTCTTGCGATTTTTCCTCTGGCGTTGGTTCTTGTTGTTGTCCGGATTGCTGTGTCTTACCCCACTGCCTCTCCGAAAACCCTGGCCATTGTTGACACCATTTTGGTCATTATCGTTCCCTCTTTCATGATGGGGACCCTGTCCTTGGGTGTTGTTGCTTCTAATTCTCTCACTACGCCGCAGTGTTGAAGACTGCGTGTTCAAATTATTAGCCCTTGAATCATTGTCTTCGAGTGTTGTATCGGTCTCATGGTTAAATGAGCCCTGGGGTAAATTCATATGAGATACCATTGGTGCTGGGGGATATGCTTTCTTATTGGCATACGCTTTGAGATCCCTATTGATTTTCCTTTTCTTATTGATCAACAGCTTGTTCATTGTGGCATCAATGCTAGTAAATATCCTAGCATAATCATATTTGTACTTAATGAAGTCACTGTCATCGCAGATGGCATGTTCTAAAACCTCAAGTTCAGATTTAAGATTATTTATCTCCCCACTATAAAAGTTACGTAAAGCATGCAGAATGTCAAAGCCCTGTTTATCAAATAAGGCTAGTAATTCATGATGAAAAATAGAGTTTTCAATCAACCCAACAGGGTAGCTCCACTGTCGCAACCCCTTAGGAACAATCTTTTTGGAAATACATTCATGGAAACATGCTGTTTCCAATTGTAATTTACGGCATTTGAACAACTTCTGATCAAAACTGTTAAGTAGTTCAGTGATGTTACTCACCGTTATATTGTGTCCATGCCCTTCATCATTGGTTGCTACATTGTCAAAAAAGTCTTAGTTGTTAAGGAAATTCGACATTGAGGGAATACCACTGTTAGAGGGTATCTGTTGAGAATTACCCCGTACATTCACTGGCATGTTCGTAGGTGCAAATCGTCTTTGCTCAGTACATCCGTTTCCATTAGGTGTACCATGGGCCACCCTTATTTGACCATCATTGGAGGGTGGAAAAAAGGTTCCGATTCAAGATTCAACCTAGGAGGATTCCCCTGAGTCCTAACTTTTTTGGTCGAGCTTCTATGAAAGAGCATCAACTCTTCCTAATAACATATTTACCAAGGCAGTCAAATTCCCAATAGCATTCGCTTCTGGGGAAATAGTAGCAGAAACCTCAGCACTCCCATTTTTGCAGAGAAAACAAGGATTGAGAGCTACTTCCATTTTCACTTGCCATGAAACTAGAATTCCAAACCAAACCCACACAAAAAACAATATGAACCAAAATACAGCAAGCGTATTCGACCACAGAAGACTCCCAAAAAAACAAATAACTTAAAATTGCGAGCTTTTATTGTGAGCACTTTCGTAGAGGTCAATGCCCCCACTTCTTCAGACAACTTAAAAGCATAAATTCCAAGCCTTATATATCCTAAATTTACATCCTTAATTATTTAATTACTTTTCAAATTGACAATTTACTGCTACTAAGATACTTACAATAAAAACATATTATTGCGCTACTATATTAAATATTAACGCAATATATCCATTGTATAGACAAATGGCATCTAAAATAAAACTTTATATATATATATATATATATATATATATAAATATAAATATATATATATATATATATATATATATATATATATATATATATATATGTATATTATAAAAATGTGTATTAAATAAAAATACAAACAACGTTATATATAACTAACAACTAATAACTACCTACTATGTATTTTGGAACTTATCTGCATAACGCTTTAACAAAGGATAGGAGTAAATGTCAGTATAGAACTACAATCTATAGAAAACCTTCACATTCTAATGTCCTTTTACACTTTTCCAGTTGTCACCCTTACCACCAAAATAAAACGGTTGTTAAGGGTCATTTGGTAAGGGCAGCAAGGATGGTGTTGGATGACGAAGATTTTCTTGGGGAATGTGAAAAATTGAGAACAATGTTCCTCAAGAGAGGCTATCCCCATAACCTATTAACGGACATTATTCTTGAAGTTAGAGTCAAGAGGGAAATGGGACATTTCAAGCCCCTTGTCTCTAGTGAGGTGGACCTAAATAGTAGTGATACACCACCCCAAGAAGGTACAAACAACAGGGGTCAATTAAGTAAGAACAATAACCTTACGTTGAATTTCTTGTCCACTTTTTCCAACGATTCTAGGGAGATTAAAGAAATTTTCACCAAGTATTGGGCCATTATATCAGAGGATCATATGATTAGTAAAACATTGGGTACAGGACCCAAGTTTACTTTCAGAAGGGGGCCAAACTTAAAAAATATAGTGGAGAGAAAAAACACTAGAAATATGAAGGGTATTCAATCTAATTTTTATAGGAATGAGAAAATGCGGAGCATGCTCATACTGTAGGTTTATTAAAATAGGGATCTCTATCAAGATAGGGGACAAGTTATATATTATAAATGGGAGATTCAACTGTGACTCAAAAGGAGTAGTATATGTTGCGATTTGTGACTCATGTTCATCTTTTTACATCGGGAAAACTGAAAGAAAGTTTAAACAAAGAGTATATGAACACCAGTACAGTATACTCAAGGGGGACACCAATAACACTTTAGCAAAGCATGTTATGGACCACCCAACTCATAAATTTACATATTCTGTGTTACAACAAACACCACATGATCCAAGAGGAGGGCTTTGGCAGCTTATCTTGGAAGAACAAGAAGTATTTTGGCAAATAAGAACCTCAGCATATTCCCCTCCTGAATTAAATGAATATATTTCTATTAAAAGTATTTTAAAGCTTAAAGCGTTATGCAGATAATGGTCGAGCTGTTGGAATGTGAAAAGTTCCAAAATACATAGTAGGTAGTTATTAGTTATTTATAACGTTGTTTATATTTTTATTTAATACACATTTTTATAATATATATCTTTAAAGTTTTATTTTAGATGCCATTTGTCTATACAATGGATATATTGTGTTAATATTTAATATATTAGCCCAATAATATGTTTTTATTGTAAGTATCTTAGTAGCAGTAAATTGTCTATTAGAAAAGTAATTAAATAATTAAGGATGTAAATTAAGGATATATAAGGCTTGGAATTGATGCTTTTAAGTTGTCTGAAGAAGTTAGGGCATTGACCTCTACGAAAGCGCTCACAATAAAGGCTCGCAATTTTAAGTTATTTGTTTTTTTGAGTGTCTTCTGTGGTCGAATACGCTTGCTGTATTTAAGTTCCTCCGTGTTACTGCATGTCTCCTGGCAACCTCCTTGAACTGTTCTCAACATGTCCTTCCATCTGTTTTGGAAGGACATCTGGTTCTTTTCAACAGCACTGTTGTCCCATATTTAATCTACCTTTTGATGACTGTCTCCACTTTGTTCTATGCTACATGCAATGCTGTGTTAATGTTGTTGTACCCTACTCCTGACTGGTACCATTCAAATGTGAGATCCCTATGATGTTTTGTAAGATGTGTGCAAGCCATGGCTGCTTCTGGTAGAGGCAGCTGAGCAAATCTCATGAATACACCGCTCCGACAGTGGACCATTATTTGTTGCTACATTAAGTCCCTGTACTTGACGGCAGGTGTGTACCCAAGCAGAGTGAATGCTGTCAGTACATCACAAGCTGCTCCTACAATGTGTTATTTGGAGAGTGTACACACATATGCATCCAGCATATTGTAAGGTTCATATACCTATATTTGGAGGCTTAACATATTCTTGGGTTTTACAAGTTAATTGTTCATGTTATGGTCACATTACAGGTTGGAAAAGGTCTGGAATGTAATATTGTGGTCTCTCATTGTATATATCAGAAACACTTTGCATCTTGACAGGGGTTTGTGCACTGTGGTATCCACTGCATAAGATTAATGTGTCATACATGTCACTACCATAGCCCATATGTCTCCCCAGTTTGTTGGTCTCTGTCCAGACTTCTTGCGCTGACAGGTTGTGAGGTATGCTGCAGGAATGTTACATTACCCTTCAGATAGGCCCCTGTGGTGACCATCATGATGCACTACAGTTAACACTACCACAAGTGAAAATGGACATCAAGCAATATGGCTAGGTGTGTATTGGCAAAGCACAACAAAACAATTACCTACTCACCAGCTACAGGCTGCTGTCCCACTTGTAGACCAGAGGGAGCTAAATAGGTGTGGGAGAGAGGTACTGTCAGCAGACTCACATGTGGCCTTAGTAAAGGGAGAAGCAGCATTTCTGCACATTAACAGTATAACCCCCAATATTACAAAATATGCTGCCCAGCACCATAGATGTGCACTTATGTGCATTACCAAACCCCGTCCACAACAAATATCTTATTTGACATATGCATGTAGATACTCTACAGATACAAGTATGAATGCTAAAGTACTCTACTAATGTGCACTAGGGCCTTACCTGCACACTACTCATCCATTGTGTGGGGGCCACCCACATCCATAATGCTGGATTCAGCAAGATGTGTGCTTGTGGTGGATGCACCCAGGTTGATGAGGAGCTGTTTGGTGGGTGTCAGTGGGGCTGCATGACTGGGCCCCCACCTGTGGCTGATGCTTCTCTGGCTATGGCAGTAGCCCTTCGCCAGGCATCACATATGAGGTCAGTAGCATGATGCTGTACCTACTTATAGGTTCTTGTGTGCAGGCCAACATCATTTACCCTGTCAACTAGGTCATTCCACAGGGTGGTCTGCTCCCACAGATGTTCCTGAGTATGGCCAAACATGACTTTATAATGGTTGACAATGGTGTCAATTATTTCAGATGTTTCTGCTGCACTGTTGGGTGGATTTTGGGGGTGCTGCATCCCGCCTGGAAGACATACACAGTGAAACACATCATAGCACCTCATACAGTTGTCAATAATATGGACAGAAATTGCACATCAACAGTGGATATCTGTTGCCAGCATTCACAATTACACCATACCCCTGTAATCTACAGCACAATATTAGCTTGCCTTGCATTCCTGGCCCTGATGTGTCATATTCTCCCCAATGATGGGCAGTTAATTGCATAAACCACTATTCCCCATTCATTTCTGGGAAGAGGGATGAGAGTGGCCATCTTCCTTGTGGATGGGGTGTGGATGTTGCCGAGGCTGTGTTTGACTATAGTGCATAGAAACTGTAAGCACATGACTGAGTTTATGTAGGATGCAGTCAGGGATGTTATCAGGCCCCATGGAGACTTTCTGTTGTTGCTTTTCAGTAGGCAATATGCACCGGCTTACCATTGATGAGGGCAGGGGTGCAGTTGATGTGCATATCTCCCTATAGGGATAGGGGGGCAGGGGGGGTGATGTTCACACCTAACCTGTCTGATGCAGGTTGCCTATAGCCATGGCATGTATGTATGAGGTGTGATTTAACACCAGTACAGGGTGAATTGTGTTGTTGGCTCTGAGAATGACAACATATATGAAGACACCCTTGTGACTGGCCTTGGCAGTGCGGATATGTGTGATTTGTACTCATAGTTAGCCTTACTGGGAGTCACCTGTGACCTTACATGCTTGTTCAGATAGAGGTGGACATGCTTCCAGGTTGTTGTCTGCACCTATGTGGCCCTGTACAGCAATATAGCAACATATTATGTCCACCGAAGGGGATTACTCTACCTTGGTGGAGGTGGGTTTTACAGGTCAGGTATTGCTGAATCCATACAGTTACAGTGGATATATAAGTGTACACACCCCTATTACAATGCCTGGTCTCTGGGCTATTGTAACTTGATACCACAATAACTCATTTCAAAACAATTCCCACCTTTAATGTGACCTATAGCCTGTACAATTCCATTGAAAACGATACTCTGTGGAAGCACCTGTTGAGATAATGACAGCATTCAGTCATCTTAGGTCAGAGTCTACCATCATGGCACATCTTTACTTGGTAATAGTTGCCCAGTCTTCCTTGCAACAGCACTAAAAATATGTCAATTTGTGAGGGCATCTCTTGTGCCCAGCCCTATTCAGGGCAACCCACATATTTTCTATTGGATGTAGGTCTGGACATTGGCTGGCACATTCCCAAACTGTAATTTTCATCTGGTGAAGCCATTCCTTTATCAATTTGGATGCATGCTTGGGGTCATTGTCATGCTGACAGATTCATTATCATATCAACAGATAAAATCTCTCTTCATCTTCAGCTTTCTAGCAGATGACTGAAGGTTTGGGGACAAAAATGGTTGGTATTTGGAACTGTTCATAATTCCCTCCATCTTGAGTAGATGCCCAGTTCCAGCTTTGGAAAAGCAACCCCACAATATGATACTGCCACCACCATGCTTCACCAGGGGGTGGTGTTCTTTTGGTGATGCATGATGTTGTTTTGGGCCAAACATACTTCTTGGAATTGTGGGTCAAATGTTCAACCTTGGTGTCATCAGACCATGACACATTGTCCAACATGCTTTTTGGAGACTCGATGTACTGTTCTGTCTAAGAAAACGCTTCCATCTAGCAACCCTACCCCATAGGGCAGACATATGGGGAAAACAGAAGATTGTTCTCACATGTGGTACACACCCAGTACTTGGCAGGCATTCCAGCAGCTCATTCAGTGTTGCTGTAGGTCCCCTGGCAGCCACCATGGCCAGTTGTCATCTTGTCATGTCATCCATTTGGATGGACGTCCAGGTGTTTGCAGTATCACTGTTGTCCCATATCTTCTCCACTGCCTGATGACTGTCTGCACTGTATTCCATGGTATATCCAGTGTTGTGGGCACTTTTTCTACTCTTCTGACTGATACCTTCCCACAATGAGATCCCTTCAGTGCTTTGTAAGCTCTCTGCCAAACATGTCTTTTGCTATAGCAGGCAACTAGGTAAATATCAAATAAATCCTACTAGGACAGTTTAACATTATTTGGGGTTAATCAGAGTCTTGTTAATTGATGGCATGTGTGTCACCAAAAAGACAATGCTGTGATTACTGCAAGAGGTGCATCAACCAAGTGGTGGTTTATGTGTGTGCACATGTATGCAACCAGTTTACAGTAGATTTTTTATGTTTTATATTTTCTCCCCTAACAGATTTGTTTGTTTGTCAATAGAATTGTACAGGTTATGGGTCACATTCAAGGTAGGAAATGTTTTGAAAAGGTTTTCTGTGGTCTCGTTTTTGTATGGTAGGCATGGACATGGGTCATAACACAGTTTCACACTTCTCTGATTACAATCTGATAAACAAGCCTATTCTAGTACCCATATCATTTCATGGCAATGCAACAACCAGTACCTGTAAACACTTATGTCTGCTGTATGCACTAACTGATATTACACACAAGTAGAACATGCACAGCTTATTTACATACATAGATAAGTAAGTCGATTGCACAGTAGGCTTTGCTATCACAGTGCTAACCTGGAAGATGTCCCACATTCATATCTAGGCTATTATGTTACGGTATGATTGTTAACATACTTGACAAAGGCTTGCCTAACATAACACAACTCTGTGTTTAAGTGACTACAGATATCAGGCACACATGTGCTTATAAGACTGTACAGTTGAATGGTATGAACTCACTATAGCACATGCATTTCAACATACACTTCTGCAACAGTACTTTACATGCTCTGTATAGGTCTCTTATATTTACAAGACAAAATGTGTATCAGAGTTATATTCATAGGTAACATATGGTTATGTATAACATCCCAGTAGCTGGCCTAGCAGTAGCACAGTCAGTGGTGTTTGACAGACACTGCAGTAGTTGGCAAATGTCAGCTGTCCTCTCCTGACTTGAGTCAGAGGCCTGAGCTGTGATCTATGTCACTGCAGACAGAGCCACATGCTATGGCCATCGGTGTTGTTCAGCAGTACATCAGTACAGCAAGTTTTGTTGAGACATATTTTTCAAACTCCTATTTTCCATTATTACAGACCACGTACTGCATTCAATTACATTCTTACTTGTTTCACACATCTTTTTTTTAAGTGGATTTGGCTAAATACTTCTTATGTATTCAGTCCTTCTGTTTTAATTGTATCACTGTCTATGACAGAGGTGGTTTAAATAGATGGCAGCTTGACTTTTGTAGGTAATATTCATGACCATGTGATGGCCTGTAAACCAATTGGTGTTCCCCAGTTGCTAATTGCATGCAGAGCAGCTGTGTAGTTATTCCAATAGCCAATGTCATGGCAACACACTCCTATAACTGAGTAGTCCATGTGGGCATTGGCCCTTTCCCTTACCTGTGAGGAAGACATCCTGGAGGTGTGTGAGCTAATACCTCCTACAAGAAGACTTGTGGAGACAAGACAACTAAATGGTGGAGAAGGTTCAAGACTTAAGGGCAGAATGTAAGTATTGTTATATGGTTTAAATACTGCTAGTTTAACAGGGTTTGTCTGAACATGCTACTTATGCATGGGTTTCAGTCTGACAATGTTCAGTGTCTGCATAGCTCTTAACTGTAGGGCTAGTCACATAATGGCCAGAGGTTTGCATGTTATGTTTGGTCTGTTCCCTAGGTGTTGTCCTTGGCAAATCAGTAGCATACTCTGGAGATTGCAGTCAGTAAATGCTAGAATCCATTTGTATTTCTACCTTCATAACCCTCAGAAAAGATATGTTACAACAAACTCTTTAATACCAGCAACTTTCTCAATGTATAACAGTAATATTTCAAGTATGGCCATGTTTTTGGCCTATGTTCCCCAATTATGTCAGGCTCTGTCCAGATGTCATGCAGTAAGAGGTTGATAGGTATTATCTATCATTATTTAGCACTGTCATTCCTGCTGAGGGCAAAGGCTAGACAACATGTGGAACTCTGTACATTCAAGAGGTCAGTGTATAGAGAATGCTCTTAGATGCCCTTGTAACAATTTTTATGAGGGGAAGAGTCAGACGTGTTTTAAAACAAGGCTGTTAGAACATGTGAGAGATATTACTGATAATAAAGAAGACAGTTCTATAGCTGTACATTTTTATAAATCTCACCATGGAGACAGAAGTGGGTTACAAGGTACTTACTGTTTCTAAAAATGTCTGTTTCTCAGTCTGACCAAACAGTCATAAATAAACAACTGTTATGGACAGAAAAAATGTATATCTATAAATGTGATACTTTATCCACTAGGGGGTTAAATGAGGAGTGTAATTGGAGGCTGTGTATTTAAATATGTAATTATAAGTGTTAATTGCTTCTTGCATGTAAGGCAAGTATTTATTGCAATGTTTTACTTCCTGAAGGCTTTGGCCAAGACATCAGATATAATAAACCTGCTTGAATTACTGGCTGGTTGTTTTTCTCTTTACTATCTTCAGTCATGTTAGTTTATTTGCTAGGAGGTCATTGTTATGTCTGGCCATTGTGTATGGCCTATCATGTTTTTGTAGCAGCATACTGTTTACATATTATTTGGACTGGGGGGGGGCAGATGTCAGTGGCATGGGTCCCTTTTATATCCAACTGTAAACTGCTGCCCCAGTTATGGGTGGTCTATCAGCAGCATATGTTTTTTATGGCATTTTGAGAGATGTATGCATATGAATCCACTTTTTAATTTCGAAAGACCAAAATCTCAAGTTTTGAGATACCAAACTCAAAATATCGAGATTTTGAAATCTCGAAAGTAAAACGTCAGACCAAAAAAAATAAATAAATAATGTTTTTGCAGGGAGAAAGCCTCCTTGCACCCCCACACCCCCCACTTAAATATACAAACTCCAAGATTGCGCTACAGTGAAGAGAATGGTCTCAGAGTTGATATATTTATGTAGGGGGGTGTGGGGGTGGAGGGGGGTCTTGCCCCCCTGCAAAAACATTATTTTAGTAGTTTTATTTATTTTTTTAATTTTATTTTTTAATTTCGAGATTCCAAAATTTCGCCATTTCTGGGATCAGTATTTTGAAAGACGAGATTTTGGTCTTTCGAAATTAAAAAGTGGACCCATGTGTATATATATATATATATATATATATATATATATATATATATATATATATATAGATATATGTGTGTGTGTGTGTGTGTGTGTGTATATATATATATATATATATATATATATATATATATATATATATATAGAGAGAGAGAGAGAGAGAGGTCCCTTTCAGAATTTCGAATCTCAAAACTTGGAGACCCATATGATCGAAGGCCATATGTTTGAAGTTTTAAAACTTTGAAATTCTGAACGAGGATCGGCATATAGCACAGACCCTGAGATTTCCCTTGTCCTCACTGTAGTGCAATCTCGGATTTGGTATATTTAGGTTGCAGGGGGTGTGGGGGGTGCAGGGGGGGCTTGCCCCCCTGCTATACAATGTTTATTTTCTGTTTGTGCTTTGCAGGTCTACTGCACATTTTCAAACATTCACATGTTCGATCATATGGTCTCAGCCATATGGAATTTGAACATTTGAACATTCGACCATGTGAAGTAGACCCAAATATATATATATATATATATATATATATATATATATATATATATATATATATATATATACACATATAGATATATATATATATATATATATATATATATATACACCTCAGTATTTATTGGTAATATATCTACATATTGTTATGTACATATATATATCACCATACATATCTATCGCTCTCTATATGTATATGTTTCTTTTCATACATATATTTGTATATACCAGTCACTCCTGATTGCACAGTGTCTCTTCCTTATTGTAAAGTGGCTGTAATGCATGGTATGTTTGAAAAAGCATCAAGCATTTCTGTGGCTTAGTGGTAAATTTTTTTGCTATGGTGTATAAGGTCCTGAGTTCAACACCTCTAAGGGCTGTTTATTTTGTTGCTGGGCAGAAGAGATGCTGATGGAACCAGAGTAATTAAAGCAGTTTTAAGCAGTTGTAAGCAGGTTTGCTTTTTGGTAAGCGGTGCTAACACACGGTTAAACCAATAGGCGCATAACCTGTGTAGGCTTTGCTTAGCAATGCTTACCAGTGCGCATATCCACTAAGTTGAGCTAACTGCATTCATGTTTGAGCAATGCTTAAACCTGCTAACCATATCTCAGCCCTGGTAACCATTGCTCACATTCCAGTCTTATAAAATAGCAGAGTAATGACATGCTGTATTCTGGGTTATGGTCCAGTTCCTGTGTTGTCCATTACCTTACTTGGATATAAGGAAGTTTCTTTGCTCACCAGTGGGAGTGGGGAGCCTTGAGCAGCCTACCTGTCCCTGTAGGAAGTGACCTCAGCACAAGAAGCTGTAGTAATTGGTTGTTTTGGACCATTTCTAGCTCTTTTGTAGTTCACTGTTTAAAATCCGCGTTTGCACCGGTTAAACAAGGTTAAACTTTTTCTGGCTCCGCCAAGTCTGCTCTTCAAATTTTCTCTTAAGGAAGCTCTACTCTTAGTATAACCAGACTACTCACTATATTATAAGCCTAGCACTTGTTCTCAATACTTCTCTACTAAGTAAGCACTCTCGTACTAAGTAAAGCACTACATCTACTTACCACCCCTGTGAATATCCACTTCCCTTAAAGGTACAGCACTCCCTTATACTGTTCTAGCATGTCGAGTGGTAGATTACTGGCGTTGTCTCCAATTCAGCTGGTCAATCTGGGTATCTTGAGACAATGCTACAATTGTCTCATGTACACAGACAACCCTCTCCTCCTCCCAACAAACACAAATACATGTGAGAGATGCAACTATATAGCCGAACTGGAGGCTGAACTCTCTCAACTCAGGGCTGGCATGACCAGACAGGAGGAGATGGCAACCACACACACAACAATCCCAGTCCCACATAGACCTACCACAACTGCAAATCAAACACATAAAGACACAAAGACATACTCGGAGGCTCTAATAAAAAACTTACCAAAACAACAGAGGCTCCCAAAGCAGACATCCAAAAATCCACCACCTCAAAACAAAACACATGCAACACATACTTCAATAAATCAGAGTGTCAACCAATCACAGCCCTTAAGGCCAAACACCTTGCCTGATACACTAGTAATAGGTGACTCTATAGTCAGACACACTGATGTCTCGCTGACCAGGCTGAACAAGGAGAAGGTGACTGTGAGCTGTCTATCGGGAGCTAGGATCCGCCACATAACACACGCACTCAAGTCACTCCAAAGCAAGTACAAATATGACTCTGTCATTGTCCATGCTGGTGTGAATGACCTGAGATGTACCTCCCTGGACTACATGAAAAGAGACATAGAGGAGCTCTCCGTTTATGTAGCCCAGGCTGGTATGACCCTGACCCTGTGCAGCATCTTGCCCTCACTAAGAATGATACCACAATACAAAGACAATATGATCAGCTTTAACAATTGGCTCAAGTACTGGTGTCATTCTAAGGGGATTCAATGTCTGTCTGCCTGGGATGACATGTTGGACAAGCCACGCTGCTTCTCAAGGGATGTCTTACACCTGTCACCACTGGGCTTCCGGATATTGGCTAAGGCTCTTGCCACCCCCATAGTGCCTTTTTTAGGCAAGGCTCAAAAGACAAACCCACCTCCTTAGAAAACAAAAATGGAAAAAAACTAAGGGTAATGCTGCTCAACGCCAGAAGTCTAAATCTCAAGATGCAGGCACTTGATGCACTCCTCAGCATGGAGAACATCGACGTCTGTGCAGTAACTGAAACCTGGTTCAAGGCTCCTGAGAGCACCCCAGCACTACCAGGCTATATCTCGTATCATGCTTTTCGGCTCCAAAACCCGGGCCGAACCACAAAGGGAGGGGAGTGTCCATATTCATCAAGGACACCCACACCTCCAGGTTAGTAGCAACACATGAAGCATCAGAGACCATACAGGTGCAACTAACCATAGGCAAAACTGCTATACAACTGGTAGCATGTTACAGACCACCCTCCCAATCTCAAGAACCCCACTCAGCCTTCCTGAAGACATTGGAGGATATGAATGTATCACAAAATACCATCATACTGTGAGACTTCAACTACCCAAACATAGATTGGGTACATTATTCTAGCCCTAATACCCTAGCCCAAAGGTTCCTGGAATTCATAAATTCAAATGCACTGGAACAACTAGTCACCTCTCCCACTAGGGAGATAATATACTAGACCTGATCATCACAAACATTGGGACAAAATGCTCCACACCGAAGTATACCCCTCACTAGTGAGATCTGACCACAAACTAATCACCCTGGATATACATATCCCACCTCCACCACCAGCACAAAAGACCACAGTGAAAAACTTCTCAAAAGCAGACTTCACTCTTCTTAAGACTGAGATGGTATCCTTTAAGCCCACTGTGCCAGTGGTACCACATCCCACAATGCCGAATCCTTCACAAATGCTTTCTATGGACATCTCCAAGAATGCATGGATCATGCAATCTCAAACAAATCCAAGTCCCTCTCCACCAAAGGTAAGCATCCTGTCTGGTGGACCTCAGCCATAAACAAATTGTATAACAAAAGAAGGAAGCTACTGCACGTCAGAGCAAAATCCCATGAAGGGAAGACATCTCTGATCAACATTAGCAGAAAACTACGTTCTCTCATAAAAACATCCAAGGCCAACTTTGAGAGAAAAATCGCTAAGGACACTAAATATAACCACAAAGCCTTCTTCAGCTATGTTAGAAACCTCGGCTGAAACCCTCAGATATGCTCAGAGTTGGTTCACAACAACAAAAAATACACTGAACCCACAGATATTGCCAACATTCTGGCTGACAGGTTCAGTGCAAATTTCTCCCCTCCTTCACCCCCAAAAGAAAAAATACTTATCCCAGCTGAATGTAATCTCCCTGTCATCTCAGATGTCCAAGTGAGAACCGCCCTAAACAAAGCAAAAAACACAGCATCAATGGGACCTGATGGTATCCCGGGTTGCGTGTTACATGAACTCCAAGAGGAGCTAAACCCACACATAAAAATGCTATTTAACCTTAGCCTTACTTCGGGATATGTACCTGAACACTGGCGTACAGCAACAGTGGTCCCACTCCACAAGGGGGGGTACCTTAACAGACCCTGGAAACTACCACCCCATAGGCTAAACCAGCCTGATCTGCAAAGCTATGGAAAGAATCATTATGGAACTCATAAACAGAGACATAGAGGACCTACGGACACTTGACCCCACCCAGTTTGGCTTTGTAAAGGGCAGATTCTGCCTTTTAAATCTGGTTGACTTTTTCGAAACAGTCACTAGAGCCATTGATGAGGGCAAAGCAGTCCATACAGCATACCTGGACTTGGCTAAGGCCTTCGACACAATACCCCACTCAGGCATCATAGATAAGCTCAACAGCTTAAAAGTAAACCCTTATGTCACTAGATGGGTTGCAAACTGGCTAAAGGACAGAACCCATAAAGTTAAAATCGCCGGAGCAATGTCAGACTCAAAGCCATTCACAAGTGGTGTCCCACAGGGATCTGTCCTGGGACCCCTCTTGTTCGGCATTTATTTCTCAGATGTTAAAGCAAACATGGGAGGGCTGTGGCTGACAAAGTTCGCAGATGACTGCAAACTAGGCGCCATAGTCGATACACCAGCAGACACACACATCCTACAAAAAGGCCTCACAGAAATGGACAACTGGTGCTGGAGTCACGGCCTTAAACTAAATGCCAAAAAATGTATAGTCATCCCTTTGGGAAAAACAAAGTACCCACAAATTATCACATAGACAGCAACCCACTGAGTACGGAAAAAGTAATCAGAGACCTAGGGACCCAAGTCGACAGCGACCTCTCATTTGACACCCACGTTGCCAAAGTGGTTAGAAAAACATTCTACCTTGCACACCTCATCATGAAGGGATTCACATCCAGATCCAAGGATGTCATTGTACCCTATATTCCTCCCTCATCAGACCCATGATTGAGTACAATGCCCCATTTGGTATGTACCTCACCCGGCATTTGCAACAGCTGGAGAGACCACAAAAGTACCTCACCAAGAGGATCAAGGGTCTCCAACATATGTCTTATTCTGCCAGACTAAAGAAACTTCAGCTCTATTCAGTAGCATACCACCTGCTCAGAGGTGATCTCTGCCTGACGTACAAGGCCATGTCCAATCAGGATTTGATGGACATGCTCCACCTCAAAAAATCCAAATCCATCAGGACCATGAGAGCTAAAGACTTAAACCTCGGCACAAGTATGAATAGGACATGCTGGAGGGATAGATTCATAACCCAGAGGCTTCCCATGCCTTGGAACAAGATCCCAGTTCATATTAGGCAGAGCCCCTCACTGACTCTCTTCAAGAGAAATCTTGATGAGTGGATGGGGGATCGTAAGTTTACCCCAGGGGTCACATCTGTGTCACTGCTAGACAGGGGCACAGTAAACTAATTCTATTATATAAGGGGGCCTTCATTGTGTCACTACTAGACAGAGGCACAGTATTCTAAATTTATTCTGTACATTTTTGTACCATTTCATGGGGTGGCAAAAGCCACATCACTATGGCTAGGCTTACAAATGCCCCAGGGCAGATAGCCTAGTACTATACTATGAAACTATGATTTAGTAAGTGTATTTGATTTCCTTTATAGAACATGCTTCTATGTGCTGTCATTAAGTAGCAAGGGGTGTGACTGTACTGTATGGGACACTTGTGTATACATGGGTAGCATCACATGTTATATGCACTCACACATGTATGTCATACCAGTTACAGTACACTGGTTGCCAAAAAATGTAACACATATTTTATTATTGAATTAGTACTTTTAACACTGCTTTTCCATGTAAAATTCGGTACTCAAACCATGCACCCAGACTTCTATCCTTCGGAACATTCATCCTAATACATAACCTGTTTGCTATCTACTTTCTCTGTCTGTCCTGTGTGCAGATGGGATGACACTGTTGCTCAAGCTGTGGTAAACTACACTGCTGAATGGGTCTGAAAAGCCATGCCTGTGTTCATGTTGGATGCAGCCAGAAAGGGTATCAGGACTATAGAGACCTCCATGTGTTGCCTTTGAGAGGGCATTACAGACCTGTGTGAGGGACATTACAGAGGTGGTGGTCTACAGATTCGCAGACAGTAGGTGGGAATGCTTCATAGGACATGTCATTTGGAGACAGCCCAACAACATGTGAGACATATCTCCAGAATTGTGAACAGATTCTATGTCATCAGTGCTGTTATACACATGGTGGGTTGATAGATTGACAGGGTTTGTGTGGACATGCATTTACTGAGTGATTTCACATCTGACAGTGAAATGTCTCTGACATACGTCTCCACTGGCATGCTGTCCACAAACTGGCCATATGTTTGCCTGTTATGTTTTGTCTGTTCCACAGACAGTTGTCCTTTTAAAATCAGTCATGGACTCTGGGGATTACAGTCAGTAAATACTAACATCCATTGGTATTACTGACTTCATATTCCCCATAAAAGATATGTTACTACAAACCCTGCTACATCAGCAACTCTCTCAATTTATGACAGCAATATATCCAGTCTACACCTGTGTTTGTGCCTCTGTCCCCAAATGATGTCAGGCTTTGTCCAGATGTCATGCGCTATGAGGTTCAGAAGTATTTAGTATCATTATTTCTTGCCTTCTTTCCCGCTAAAATACCAGTGATACCACAGGGAAGAGGCTATAGATATGAGTCCTGAGCTTGTACATTCTGAGGAGAACTGTACATTTGAGAGGTCTGTGTATGTCTGACCCTTTTTGACAGACTGTCAGGATTGTGTAGACATGTCATGTGTACTATTTATTTGGGCTGTGTATGGAGGGGGTAGATGTAAGTGTTATGGCTCCGTTTTTATCTGACTGTGCATGCTGCTCCAGTTTCTGCTGGTCTATTGGCTGTATGTGCTTGTAGGGGTAGACTAAGACATGTCCTGTACCATGGTCAGAATTCAGACCATTGGAATTACTGAATTCCAGGAAACATTGGGCAAGTGAATTGGTACATAAGTAGCTATCTCAGTTAATGGAAGGATAGTTGAAGTCAACCAGTATCACAGTGTTAGGTTGCACTCTAATTTTCTCCAGGGTGATTAGGAACATGGAGTGTGAGACTTGGGACATGGTTGTGGGGCCTATAGCATGCTACAACCTGAATCACTGTCTTACCCAGTGTTAGCTGCACCACCAACTTTGGAGCTTCAGTCCAAGTTGTGAAGCCAGAAGATGTGGAATGAGTTATAGCCTGGTAGTGTAGGGGTGCTTTTTGTTGCCATGAACAAGGTCTTTTCTACAACACAAATGTTAATGTTCTCCATTTTAAGGGGTGCTT
Organism: Protopterus annectens; assembly: GCF_019279795.1. Taxonomy (NCBI): domain Eukaryota; kingdom Metazoa; phylum Chordata; order Ceratodontiformes; family Protopteridae; genus Protopterus; species Protopterus annectens. The sequence goes on from NC_056731.1 coordinate 20,724,497, forward strand.
CAAGTGAGTGTATTTTGAGACTTAGACTTATAGCATTGAGCAGCATGACCCTCAGATTGCATTTGTTTGTAGCTGTTATATATTTATTTATATTAATGTCTACTTATGATTATATTTATATATGTGAATGTATTTATTTACTTTTCTATATATATGTGTATGTATATATATATATATATATATATATATATATATATATATATTGTATAGATTTTTACACGTATATGCATCTCCATAGATATATCCATGTATATGTAGAAAACCTGACTACAGAATATTTTCCCTACTGTTGACTGACTGTACTGACTGATATGTTTGAACAAGCATTATTGTTTTATAGGGCTCACAGGGTATAGTAGTACATTACTCTGAGTGTGGTGTACAGGGTTCTGGATTCAAGACTTGACAAGACTGATTATTTTTTTGCAAAGCAGGACAGTGGCTGCTGGAGACAGTGGGAAAAGGGCAATATTTAAAATAGGTCTGTAGTTTGGGACATTGACAGCTCATTTTGACAGCTTTTGGACAGATTTGTTGCAGAAAGAGGTTGGGGGTATGTTTCTGAGGTACAACTCCACTGCATGTTGTGAGTACATATATAAATATATATATATATATATATATATATATATATATATATATATATACACACAGACATATTTGTACACATATATATGTGTGTGTGTGTGTGTGTGTGTGCATGTGTATATATATATATATATATATATATATATATATATATATATATATATATACACACATATGTATATATTTTATATGTATATCTGTGCATATTTTATGTATTTATTTTTCCATATATATGCATCTCCATACATATATACTTTATATATATATATATATATATATATATACAAAACCATATTTGTGTATATACTGTTGAATGACTCTAGTGAATGATATGTTTGAAAAAGCAGCAGTCATTTCTGTGGCTTATTGGTAAATTGCTGTTGCTATGGTATATAGGGTCCGATGTTCAAAACCTGCAAGGGCTGATCATTTTATTGCTGGGCAGAACAGTGGCTGATTGAGACAGGGTGATTAAGGCAGTTTTAAGCAGTTGTAAGTAGGTTTGTGTGGGTTTGCAACACACGGTTAAACAGGAAATTGCTTAATATGTGTATGCATTGCTTAGCATCACACAAACTGATGTATTCCCGCTTACCCCTGTGCTAATTTCTTTAAAAGAAAATTAAAAAGGGGTGATAGGAAAGTCATGAAAAACAGGGCATGCAGAGGGAAAAACAATATGAAAGACAGCTAGGGATGTGCACGATGGGTGTAGGGAAGGTCCATAGCTGCCCATTTCTGATACATCAACAATTATGCATTTGTACAAAATTTGGAGGTGAATTTGGATACTCAAAATCCTAAGAGAGGTGTGAGAACAACAGTAATGTGTTGTTAAGCCAATTAGACCAGATTACATGTGTGCAGTGGACACCTGTTCGGAAATGGACAGCTATGTATAGGGCAATATTTTTTTGTGGGAACAGACTGTTTTTTTTTGGGTTTTTTTTAATACAGTGAGAGTGGGATGCTGGAGAAGCATAGTACGTATATTTGGGGAGGTAGGTTGGGTAGGAAGACAGACAAGACAGACAAGACAACAGACAGGGGTGGTATATGACACATGTGGGGGGTAAACACCTTGGATGGGAAAGTTGTTGGTAATCAGATGCCCACGAGCCCCCAAATAGATACAGTGGGATTGAGGTCTCCACCCATGGGCAGTCACCACTGAACCTTCACAGCCCCAAAGGTGGCTGTGCTGGGGGCTGAGCAAGAGGGGCAGGCTGACCTTCTAGATATGCCATGTGGCCCTCAAGCTGGTGTAGCAGATCTCTGAACTCTTTTTGAAGCTCGCTACGCACCAATCCCTGGACCTGATGATGGGTGACAGTGTTCTGTCAGTTCCTGCTCCTGGGGGGGACAGTCCCCATCCCCTGAGGCGGTTCCACCCAAAGGTGGTGTAGCACTGGCAAACAAGGAGCTCCTGGGTTGGGTCCCAGACATGGTGGGTCCAGGTGCCATGGCCAGTTGAGGCAGGACAAGCGGATCCGCTGGGATCGGCCTTCCCAGATGTGTTATGGTGTTGCAGTTTTGTAACATATGTTGGTTAGTGATAAAAAAAACACATTCCAGGATTAGTTATAACAGCATGCATAGGTATTCCCATTAACCCAAAACAACAGATTTGGAAAAGTTGCATAGTAAACAGAACACATGCATATATGGAACCACATTGGGCATTATAACGGCATGCAGGTTACATTGATAACAACAGGCCACCAATGATAGTATTTCAACAGGGAACATTAATAGTCAAACATTTAAATATTTGTAGAACAATAGGATACATGTCCCAAAAGTAGGTTTGGTGAAAAACATACCCATTGATTTATGTGTTTAGATTATTGGTGCAGCTAGGGTGGGGGAGAGAGATGTCAATTAACAACTGTATAGGCTTCAGTTGCTCACAATTTTAATGATCATTGCTCTAATCATTACTCTCCAGGTACTACCTCACTTTACATCACCCTATGGCCTTGGGTTGGGCAGTGGTATGTTTGTACAAGGTGTATAATTACAGCCTTCTTATAGATAATTTATACCTTTTCATAACTGGAAGACATGTGAAGGAAATTTCTGTTGTCACTACCTGACTGTTTCTACCCGTATTTACATTGTTAGGGTTACATATGTGCACTCATAGTGTGTGTGTTTGTGTGTGTGTGTGTGTGTGTGTGTGTGTGTGTGTGTGTGTGTGTGTGTGTGTGTGTGTGTGTGTGTGTGTGTTACTGCCATACTCTGCCATGATTTATATCAGTTACCCTGAGTGTGGATGACAGTGACCACTAGGTGTGGCAGAGTGATACTTGAGGGACATTTTTGGAGGAGACTTCTTGGTGTATGTACTTATCTTGCTGTCATTGTTGTACACAGTGCATGATTACAGCCTTCTTACAGCTAAGATATACCTTTTCTTACCTGGCAGACCTGTGGAAGAAATTTCTGTTAATACTACCTGGCTGTTTCTACCCTTATTGACATATTCCTGAGTGAAAATACGCATACAGCTTACTACCACTCCTGGGATTCAAACCATGCTTGTTTGTGCATATAATAGAACAAAGTTTGTGTTTCATCAGAATGAGCTATTCAGAAACTGCTGTTTCTTATTTGATTGTTTTCTGTCTAATACTCTCTTTGGTGTATAATCTGACCTTGTAATTCTGGCATTCATGCATGGCAGATAGTTCTTATACTGTGTATTCATACTTTGACATAGCACAGTCTGGAAAACACTGGTTAACACAACATTACTATTCAGGTATTAGAGCTTGGTGCAAGGAACATGTCATATAGTTAATCTCCTTTGTCTGATGAGCCTTGATTATTTAACGCTTTCAGAGCTATAGTTGCTGTGCAGAAACTGTACACATTTCGATTCATACCACCACGTACTAAAGTAAGCACGACCAGTCCAGGGTTTTGACTTTTATTGACAGGTACTGACACTTTTATTGATATATACTCTGTGCATCACTATTAGTCTGCTAATGTCTCGTTTATTCAGTACAATCCAAACCCATTGAATTCCATTCAAGAAGAAGTGGGATTGTCAGAGAGATGAAGAAAGTAGACAGGAGTATAAGGAGATGAGATGCATGGCAAAGAGAGAGGTAGCAAAGGCTAAGGATAAGGCATATAAAGAGTTGTATGAAAGGTTGGACACTAAGGAGGGCAAAAAGGACCAGTAATGATTGGCTAGACAGAGGGACCGAGCTAGGAAAGATGTGCAGCAGGTAAAGGTGATAAAGGATAATGAGGGAAACATACTCATACGAGAGGAGAGTGTGTTGTGGAGATGGAAAGAGTACTTTGAGGGGTTGATGAATGAAGAGAATGAGAGGGAGAGAAGGTTGGATGATGTAGGGATAGTGAATCATGAAGTACAATGGATTATCAAGGAGGAAGTAAGGATAGCTATGAAGAGAATGAAGAATGGAAAGGCTGTTGGCCCAGATGACATACCTGTAGAAGCATGGGAGGTGTTTAGGTGAAATGGCAGTGGAGTTTTTAACCAGATTGTTTAATGAAATCTTAGAAAGTGAGAGGATGCCTGAGGAATGGAGAAAAAGTGTTTTGGTACCGATTTTTAAGAATAAGGGTGATGTGCAGAGGTGTAGTAACTACAGAGGGATTAACTTGATCAGTCACAGCATGAATTTATGGGAAAGAGTAGTGGAAGCTAGGTTAAGAAGGGATGTGATGATTAGTGAACAGCAGTATGGTTTCATGCTGGGAAAGAGCACTACAGATGTGATGCTTGAGAGTGTTGATGGAGAAGTACAGAGAATGTCAGAAGAAGTTGCATTGTGTTTTTGTAGACTTAGAGAAAGCATATGACAGGGTGCGTAGAGAGGAGTTGTGTTATTGTATGAGGAAGTCAAGAGTGTCAGAGAAGTATGTAAGAGTGGTACAGGATATGTATGAGGGTTGTGTGACAGCGGTGAGGTCTGCGGTGGGAGTGATGGATGTGTTTAAGGTGGAGGTGGGGTTACATCAAGGATCAGCTCTGAGCCCTTTCTTATTTGCAATGGTGATGGATAGGTTGACAGATGAGATCAGACAGGAGTCCCCATGGACTATGATGTTTGCAGATGACATTGTGATCTGTAGTGAGAGTAGGGAACAGGTGGAGGAGACCCTGGAGAGATTGAGATATGCTCCAGAGAGAAGAGGAATGAAGGTCAGCAGGACTAAGACAGAATATATGTGAGTGAATGAGAAGGAGGATTGAAGAATGGTGAGGATGCAAGGAGTAGAGGTGGCGAAGGTGGATGAGTTTAAATACTTGGGGTCACTAGTTCAGAGTAACGGTGAGTGTGGAAAAGAGGTGAAGAAGAGAGTATAGGCAGGATGGAGTCAGTGGATAAGAGTGTCAGGAGTGATGTGTGACAGACGAGTACCTGTAAGAGTGAAAGGGAAGGTCTACAAGAGGGTAGTGGGACCAGCTATCTTATATGGGTTGGAGACAGTGACATTGACAAAAAGGCAGGAGTTTGAGCTGCATGTGGTAGAGTTAAAGAAGTTAAGATTTGTACTGGGTGTGACAAGGATGAACAGGATTAGAAATAAGTATATTAGAGGGTCAGCCCAGGTTGGAAGGTTTGGAGACAAAGCCAGAGAGGTAAGATTACGTTCGTTTGGACATGTGCTGAGGAGGGATGCTGAGTATATTGGGAAAAAAGATGCTAAGGATGAAGCTACCAGGTAACAGGAAAAGAGGAAGGCCTAAGATAAGGTTTATGGATGTGGTGAAAAAGGATATGCAGGTGGTAGGTGTGACAGAGCAAGATGCAGAGGACAGGAAGAAATGGAAACAGGTGATCCGCTGTGACGACCCCTAACAGGAACAGCCGAAAGAAGATGATGAATCCATACCCATTTTAAATACTGACAGGTGACATTCTACTCCTCTCTATTTATTTGCCATGAATACTACAAGCTAGATTTGTACTCACCAGCCTCACAATGCAGCCTTAGCAGCCTGCTGGCATGGGCGTCCATGTTTGCGGCCCTGTCATCTGCAGCTGTACAGGAGATAGAGAAACATTTATGCATACCTCTCCATCACATACACAGGATGTTCTTTGGAAAACACTTATTGATACTGATACTTACACACAGCTGGGACATTCCTCACCCATGCATCTTGGACACACCTATCCATGAGCTCCCTCTTCCTACCCTTCAAGTCAGCAAAGTGGTGCCAGACCTTCTCACCAGTCCTAGGGATGCCAGTGGCACCAGTTAGGTCATGTGATACATGGTCCCAGGCCTCCGCTTTATATTGGGAGCCCTGGTACTGGTCCTGCAGCAGTCTCCCTTCATGGTTTTCTACTATGAGTCCAACCATGACCCTGGACTCCTAAATGCCCCAGTGCTGCACCTGAAAGCACACACCATCACCAACACCAGCCATAGTGCCTGCAGTGGGGAGCTACAACTGGTTGTGAGCTGTATTCTCGCCTGCAAGGTTTAAATAGGGCTGATTTCTCCCCATTTGCCGTGATTGGACAGTTTTAAATATGCTGTGCTAAGCTAAGTGACAGTCAAACCCGCTTAGCAAAGATAAGCATTGCTTAAAGAGGTAGATGCTAATCACTGCTTACCAGTGTGCAAATCCACTTAGCTATGCTAATTATTGCTAAGCATATAAATTTAAGCAATGCTTACCCCAGCTAAGCACAGCTGAGCACAATTTAGCATTGTTCAGCTTTCATTTTATGGACTATCATTATCATGATTATCATTATCATTATTGTTATTATTATTATTATTATTATTATTATTATTATTATTATTATCATTATCATCATCATCATTTTATGGGCTTTCATTACATTACATTCTTGTGTGACTATACTGTATGGAACACGTGTTTATATGGGGGTTTCACATCTGTACTACACTGACACCTCACATTAGGACCTAAAACACTATCCTGGTTAACAAATATATATTACTCGCTACCTATTTCTAGAAAAATATACTTTTAGTGCTGTTTTCACAAATAAAACTGACTGGTTTGTATTGGGGCTCAAACCGTGAATGACTGCATGCTAAGCAAAAGCTCTATCCACTACACTATTTCATTTTGCCTATTGTGGCTGTATAGTTCTATTTAGCACCTTCAAATGTTTAAGCTATACTCTGCATAGCTGCATGATGTGCTCACCCACTCAGTTACCCTTAAATTTTATTGGGGATGGAAAAAAAATAAATGTGTAATATTACTCTTATAAACTTAGAAAGCTGCTAGAATAAATCAATTTTTGTTAGCATACATTTTTTGAAGCATATAAGTTATGAAACTCAAATGTATGTCACTATTTATTGACTTGAATCCTTAGATCATCCCAATGATTTGCAAGACAAGAGGAAATTTTATGAGGGAAAGGTGAAAATTATAAGGGAAAACTCTGGACATTCTGCAAAAATCTGGGCAGTTGAGAGCTATGTTGTGAGGGACTGTGCTTCTGTATTTTGTCTGCGAACACTGTTATCTTGTGATAGTGTTTGCAGACACTGTTTGTTGCTTTAGAATTGTTGTATGGCAATTCTAGAGTGCAGGGTGTGTGTGTGTACTGTGCGAGCAATGCTCGGACACACCCTCTGCACTCTTACATGGCTTGTGTCTGTGTAGAGAATACAGCAGTGCACATTCATTAATATGCAAGGCATGCTGCTCTTTTACATGGGCATATCTAAGATATGCCCACTATTCTTCATTATAGTCCTAATCTTTATCACCTAGTTGCTATATTCTAAAACCAGTGCTCATTGGTAATTAAGAACATCTGGCATCTAGGGAGTCTGGTTTCCTTGCCTATTGTAAAACTCAGCTTCTGAACCTACCCCTAATAGGGGTCTATACTTGTTACCCCATTAATTAAAAACCTCATTCATAATAACTTTAATGAAATCAGGTCTAGAATATATAAAAAAATCAACTTTCAGTAACTTTTCTTTACATTTCCACAGTTCCCATCCCATGAACCACAAAAAATGTTTAATTAAAGGCCAGTGTATTAAAGTGGCTAGGATGACTTCCAATAAAGGTGATTTGGAAGTTGAATTTAGTAAGCTTGAAAGAATGTTCATACAAAGAGGTTATCCATAACATGAAAACAATTATTCTAATGTACGTATCTAGTGTACTAATTTCACAAGTTAGAAAATCAAGATGTTATTCATTGTGAAGCTACGCTTCTGTGTTCTTGTTCAATGAACCATGCCAGAAGTTCCAGTATATGTCTATCAAATATGAATGAAAATGGGATGGTTAAACTAAGTCATTATGGCATTTCTATACCATAAGTCTTTTCAGAAAACCTTTGACCTGATCCATTCCATAAAATGCATATCCTCTATTTGGATTTTTCAATATTCATTAAGCTGTTTTTCAAAATCATCTGGTTCAAAAGATTACCAGTGACACTAAGCTCAATTTCTTTGAATGTCATATCCATATTTAACCATTCTGACATGTTGGGGGGTGCATTCAAAGACTCTCCTTTAAGTCTAGTAACCCAGTATTGGACACATTTTTTCCAGGTTTATTCCAACTGTAGTATTCATGCTGTACTTGCTATTAATGACAATGCTAACCATATTAGTTGAGGAAGGAGCCACAACAGCATTGTCTCCTGTCATTTGGAATGTAACAAGTTGAGTTAGTTGTTGAGCAAACTGTTGAATTAGCAACGTTAAGTTTACAATTGTTTATAGATAAATTAGACAAACCCTGTTATGTACTCAGGAGATTCTGCAATGACATGGCTAGGAGGATTCAAAACAACAAATTTAGAATCCAAAAAAGAAACACCAAGCAATAGTGAACTACAAACCAAGAATCTAAAAACACTCTGCAGCACAATTACATGGGTGCACAACCAGAGGGCTTTAATTTCAAAACTTAATTAAGCTGTTTTGTCTCTATCAATGAAATACTTCAAAACTACATATCCAGAGGGTAAGTACCAAAAAACTACAAATAGTCACATGATTTAATAAAAAAATAAGAATTTTAAAACACCCATCTATAAAACATGTACTTGTACATAACTGTAAGCAAATTTAAATTACAGATTAGCTACATGCAGTTTAAATAAAGTAGTGAATGAAACTTTCAGTTATTCCAGGTTTAGCTGTAGCAACAGTTTTAACTACCTAACAACTCAGCACACTCAAGCTTCTCACCTCATTGGCCACCCCTAGGGTCTCTATCAACATTTTCTAAAACCATAAATAAAAATTTCTTATAATCAATGTAAATAATTAAATGTTTGAACAATGCATTTGTAAAACAGCCCTTCTATTGTCATATCAATGTTCTGCAATATGCTCTTAAAGGATCCTTTTGTTCTTTCCTGTATAATGCTTGCGCATGTCTGTCCCAGTGTAGCATATAACACACTCTTAGTTGAACAATTATATTAGCATTTAAATCTAAATTTATAATAATGTGGTGTTCAGAAGTCACTGTTTAATACGTACTTACATATATTGCAGGACTGGCATTTAAATGTACCCATCTTATTATGTGGGGCAAGCACTTTTTTTCTTATACACCACAAGATTTTTTTAAATTATGTTACCATTTCAAATTTTCATCTATATTCATGCAACCCTGCCGTACATATGGCCATTAACAAGGCCTCTTCTGGTGGTAAGGATGACTGCTATTGCAATATAAGATTGAAATGGAATAAGTTAGTTTATGATAAATATTAGATTATAAAGGCTCATTATCCTTATATAAAGTGACATCCAAATAAGTTACACTCAAGTAATTAATATGAAAAGTAACTTTTTAAAAAACAGTAATTTAATTAAAATATGTAATAGACTCATCTATTAGTTCAGTTGGACCATTCCAAAGAATTCATATGTCATTTCAAAACCCATTTTCATTTGAAAGGACCCTTTGATAGCATATTACAAAAGATTTATATAACATTAGAAGGGCCATTTTAAAAAATGCATTATTTGTTATCTACACTGATCACTAACTACTTGATCAACTTCCAGGTTTTTTTGTCATTTGTGAAAGTTACAAGGGAAGTCAAGCTTACTAAAGGATGTTGCTATACATTTCTTGGCATTTAGTTTTGGTCTATGTTTTTTGCACCAACTATTTGTTTAGGAAAAGACCTCTTGGAGGATCTTAAAGTCCTCTGTGGAGTTTATGACACTCAGTTTACAGTCATTTGTAAATCTGGTCAGCCATAAGCCCATAGCATTTGCTTTGACATTTGAGCAGTAAGGCTAAAAAGGAGGGGTCCAAGAACTGAACTCTGGGGTACACCACTAGTAACAGGTCATTTAGAAGAGAAACAGCCTCCTACCCTGATTTCCTGGATTCTATTTGTTAGCCAGTTTTTTATTGAATGGATTACAAAGGAGGTTACATTTAGCTGGCTGAGCTAATCTATGATACCTCAATGTGGGATGATGTCAAATGCCTTTTTGAGATCTAAATATGCAGGTTGCACTGATTTGCTTTTGTCCATTTCTTTAGCAACTGCCTTGTAAAAGTCAGCCAGGATGAGGATGCAGGATCTACTCTTGATGAACCTAGACTGGTTTGGGTTGAGTGTTTGTAGTTTACCTATGCCCTTATTTATTAATTCCATAATAATTCTTTGCATGGCCTTGCAGAGAAGACTGGACAGGCTTATGGGTCTATAACTGAATGGGCCTGTAGATGTCCCACCCTTGTGCAAGGGGATGACTGTTGCTGTCCTCCATTCATCTGGTGGTAAGCTTGTTTAAAGGCTGATATTGAATAACATCTCTAGGGATTACAGTAAGTGCTGTTTCAGGCTGACCAGTAGTCAGCATGGTTCATAGGTTCATAGGTTGGTACTAGGCTATCAGCCCTATGACCTATACAAGCCTAGCCATAACAATTCCCTGGCTATTTCTTCCCACACTATTTACTTCCCTGGACCCCTGTCTAGCAGGGCAACTGACGTGATCCCCGGGGTGAATTTCCTTTCTCCCATCCAATCGTCAAGGTTCCTTTTGAAGAGGACCAAAGAGGCACTCTGCTTGACATGTATGGGCAATCTATTCCAGAGTCTGGGGAGTCTCTGGGTCAGGAACCTATCCCTCCAGCATGTTTTGTTTATTGTGATGACAAGGTTTAGATCCCTGGAGCGTGGTATGTTGTCTGGTCCCATAAAGGTAATGTACTTAAATTGCTATTGCCTTTAGGACTTGTTCTTAAGAGAATTGTTGGGGGTGTAGGTGCTGGTATCTGATATGGGAATGTAGGTGGAGACAGAGGGTGAAATTTGACCTAAATTTGTTTGCCAGTACATTGGCAATGTCCTCATTGTCATTAACTATTAGCTCTGTGCAGTGCTGGACATTTTTGTATGAGGGCTCTAGCATAGTTAAAGAATTATCTCTATGGTTATCCTCAACTTGGGTGGCTATTCTTACCTCTTATCTGGCCTTGGTTGATTTGATCAGGGTCCAGAGCACTCTGTTAAGTTTAGCAAGAGTATTTTTGGCATATTGAAAGCTAACTTATTTTTTTGTGCAATGAGTTTTATTTCTTTTTATTACAAAGCCTGTTTACATTTGGGTTAAACATAGGAATTTTCTTTTAAATTTGGCTTTGCATTTACTTTAGAGGGGAGTAGATGCATTTATATAATTATTCATATGTGCATAGCATTTGGCCATAAAGTATTCAGCATAAGCAGTGGGGTTATCAATTTGGAAGGGGATTTTGAATTTAGCCAGGTCATCATTTAGCTTTAGCATATTAGCCTTAATATAATCTCTGAACACAAAGGATTTGGAAAATTATTGTAGCTTCAGTCGTATGGTGAATGTGAGTGATTTGTGATCCAGTTTGACCAGGAAGGAAGTTATAATTGATGAGCCAAAACTTGTCCCATACTGGTAAGGTCGAAGTCCAGGATTTTTTCACACCTGGTAGGGATACAGACTAACTAGCACAGAGAGTTTATATTGATGAAGTCCAGAAATTTCTGGGCATACAAGTCTCCCAGATGATGGTGGGATAGTTGAATTCTCCCAGGTGAATGATGTTTGGCTTAATGCACAAAAAACCTTCATAGTTAACTAGGAAGTATGGAATGAGGGAGACATAGAGGGGGTCCTACGGTTAGCTATGGCATTATAAGAGTTTTGATGATAGTAAGCTTGATGTTGAGGAGTTCTAGTCATTATTTTATCTGATAAGTCTGGAGGTAAGTTTTTTTAAGAATATGGAGATACCATCACCTTTAGTGTTTTCATCTATTGCATGGGGGGGCATCCGAATGCGTGGTAAGCACTAAAGCTTTGCACTGAATGAGTGCCGTCATTTATCTTTTTGATTTTTGGATGGTGCAGTCGTGCAGCGGTAGCACTGTTGCCTCACAGCAAGAGGTTTTCAGGTTCAATTCTCAGGTGGGTGCCTTCTGTGTGGAGTCTTTATGTCCTCTCTGTGTTCATGTGTGTTTCCTCCAGGTGCTCAGGTTTCCTCCCACTTTACAAAGACATTCATCTGGAGCATTGATCCCTGTGCCTCTGCTGAAAATTGGCTCGTTCCAAGACAGACTTTCCTGGTTAACAAATCTTAAATAAATAAATAAATCTTCAACCAGGTTTCTCTGTCAATACATATATCAGACCTTTACAGGGTAAGTACTGCTTGTATGGAATGGAGTTTTTTGTTAAAGCTCTTAGCATTGAACAGCAGTACATTTATGTTATCCAGCATTTGTTTTGTTATGTTATGTTAAAAGCTTTAGAAGACTGGCTTTGCCTAAAATAAGGACAGTAGGATAAATAAGAATTTAGCCAATAAATGAAGGCCTTGAGAGAAAAATTTCAGGCCATTCCCTGCAAAGCTGTTTAGGCTGTCTACCATCTCCACTTTGGCAGACATATATTTTGCTTCTTTTGTATGGCACAGGAAGCTAAGCCAGTTGTTGAAGTCAATAATCTTTTGTTCATATTATTTCATAATTTTTAATGATGGTAGAATGCATCTCAAGGCTAGGTTTATACATGCTTTGGAAACATATTCTAAGAGTTTCCTCATGTCTTTTTTCATGTACTTCTCATATATGTACCAGTGATTCAACAACTCGAATGCATGCATGATGAGGTGAATCCTGGCACCTGATATGCAACTGATCATGACCCACTCATTGCACAGCCTGGGTAGTGGCACATCTGTGTATCTCAATATACAGACACCTATGAATGGGATATTGTATTGTGTGACTGGTTTCCTTATATATTTTTGACTTGAGACAGTGTGACTAAGAAGTATGTTTCATGGTGGTGCTGCCTGTGTTGTATGTTTGTGAGGTTGCAGAGGTTACTTATTTTTTGGGTTATATTTAGGAAGCTTTTGTGGTTTAGGCAGATTACTTTTAAGAGCTTCAGCATATGCTGGTACATGAGTTTGTTCTGAGATGTGTGCTATTGGTTTAACGTAGTTTAGTGTAGTGCTGGCGACCTGTTTGGTATCTGTCATGTTTTGTGTAAGAGTTTTGCCTCCTATAACACTATCTAACTACATCTCTCACACACACACTGCGCCACCTTGTTTAAGTAGTAAGTGTCTGTCAGTAAACATGAGACAATTGCAACATTGTTTCCGGATGCCAGTTCTCAATAAAATGGTACAAATTCACGATTCCAGGTTCTTATTAATGCAGACTGAAAGGGGAGTCATCCCTAAGAGGTTTGGAGTTGATTCATTAAAGTGCTGTCTGTCTAGAATGAGCATTCTAGGTCAGCACTTGAGGAAAAAATGTGCCTATTATCACAAACCAGGTCCTTGTTACAGAAGTACTGAGTATTATGTATACCAGGAATTCATAGATGTTAAATTGAGAAATTTTAGGTTCTGAGTGTCTGCTTCTATACTGTGCTTGGTTAAATATGGCTTCATGATGTTTAGTGCTGCGGAAATGTTGGCAACTTATAATAGTATAGAAAATGTAGAAATATTCAAATGAGCCCACTGACTAATAGCAAACCAGTACACTTCAACAATCTTCAGCAAAAAGAGGCCTAGAAACTAGAATTAAACCAAAACAATTCTTACCCAAATTACAATAAATGCTAAAACTGATTGTAGAGTTACCATAGTAACTCAGTTGTTGTTGTGGCTTTCAGCTTTTCCCGTTTAGGGGTCGCCACAGCTGAACTCTGGTCCGCTAATGATTGGCAGTAGATTTTTACGTGCCGAGTTGCCGGCCCTGACATACAACCTTCAACGAAGGTACACCCATTCACGCATGTCTCCACACAGAAGATGTTCTAGCTGAGAATCGAACAGGATAATGTCTTAGTGTGAGGTGACAATGCTACCGCAGCACCACCACCGCAGTTATCATAGTAACTCAGTAAGAATGCAAAAAAAAAAAAAAAATATACAAAAATACAAGTATAAACAGCTCATGATATCTCGGTAACCATTCAAGTAAGACACATACTGCCAGCAGGACTTTCTTCATACAGCTGTAAGCTTTCATGTGAGGCTATGCAGTTCTGTCTGTGTTACCTGAATGTTGAAGTATTTAGAGAAATATGAAAATTATTACAATAAAACAATAAAAAAGAATGAAGGACTCAAAACAATTTTTATTAGATCTTTATCAGTGCATATCTTCCACGTGTGATGTTGAGAACGTCTTTTTTGTTACCTTTGATATTCAATCTTTGTTTACGATGATCCCCAATGGGTTGGGTATTCAGTATGTGCATGAATACCTCTCGTCACATAGTGAATATACCCTGGCACAGATAGATCTCACTTATTATTTCTTGGAAATGGTGCTTGAAAACAATGTTTTCACCTTTAAAGGTGATATGTATCTTCAAAAACATGACGTAGCTATGGACACATTTTGTTTTAGTTGTGGAGAGGCCCTGTTGATAGGTTGATAGCGTTTCACAATATGATGAATAATTTGATTGACTGCCTAAAATTTACTTTTTCTTGGTCATTTGATTGTACTGAGTTTTTTGACCTGTACATTGAAAAGTTACCAGGTAATATTATTAATACAGGGGTTTATCGTAAGACCTGTCATATAAATGCATTTCTATTTAGATCTAGTATGTACCCTGGCTATAACTTTAGGAATTTGATTAGAGGTCAGGGGATAAGGGCTTTCATGTTGAATCCCACTATGCCTGTTTTTTTGAGAGAGATTGATAGTTTGGAATGTAAGCTGTTGGCACGAGGGTACACCTCATCTGAGATTGATAAGCAATGGTCAGACCTAGGTCAACTTAGACTGACCACAGCAAGTCCTTATTTTGGACCTACACCAGATGTATGTGTTTGTAGGGACATGGGTTCCATCACCTCAGAGGTGAAAGTTCCCCTATTTTATACTAGTGATCATAAGGATGTCATTCGGTTAATTGGTCAGTTTTGGGCCATTTTACAAGTAGATGAGGATATACGTAGGATCGTGGGTGATAGACCCACGTTTTGATTTAGGAACTGTAAAAATTTGAAAAGACTCTTGTGCTATGATAAAAACCATAGCAATGTGCCAGAAGATTTTGGCTTTACCTCACCTTGTGGTAATTGCAGTTTTTGTATCTATATCAATACTGCTGAATTCTTTTTTCATCCTGATTTACGTAAAGAATTTGTTTTCATGCTTCTGCAAACTGTATGACCCCCCCCCATGTGATATATTTGGCTGAATGTACCATCTGCCACTCCTTCTATATTGATAAAATCAACAGGGCCCTACGGGACAGGATGAGGGAGCATTTATATCACATTAGGAAGGGTTCAATGCATAATGCCCTTTCTAAACATGTTTTGGAGTCTGGGATGTCCCACACATTTACCTTTAGAGTTATTGAGAGTATTAATCCTAGCATTAGGGAAGGTGATTTGTACACACACACAGAACATAGAGAGGCCTGCTGGATCATCATGCTTCGTGCTGACAGGGGCAAGGGGTTGAATGAAAGGGTCTCTATTAAGCCTATTTTGAAGAAAAGGAGGCTATATAAGTGAGCAGGCTCATGTCTTTTGTCTGTTCATTATATTTGTTTAGTCAGACAAGTTTGCATTTTTATTTTTTATGTTTTTTCTTATGCACTTTATTTTTTAGTTTCCTCTGTGTATTTGGCATAGAGATATATATACATATATATGCTGTATTTTTATAAAGACATTTTTATAAAGACAGTTTTTAATTGCTTTGCTGTATAATTAATTGCTTGGTTGATGTGATTTAATCATTGGATGCAGCTTAATTTATGTTGGGTTTAAATCGTGGTTATGTTAGTAGTTATTTCATGGTCTGATGAAGCTGAATAGTGAAAGCGCTTACTTCTTGTCAACTACAATAAAGGAGTTTTATATGGTTTCGTATCCAGTTGGATTTTTTGTGCCTGCATTTTGCTTACAATAAAAATAAACAAAATGCAAATAATAGTCAAAATCTCTTTTGCTACATTAGACAGAGGTCAATATCAACACAATTGTGTTTACCATCATGCTTTAAGATGAAATCTTCTGATACTTTGTATGTAGCATGATTTTGCAATTATTAATTCAAATATTAACAAGCAATATTTGAAACCTACAGGTATCAGTAGGAGGTAACTGCATAAACACCTGGAGTCGCACTTGGTTGTAATGAGTTAAGTCTTTTAATTTATGTACAACACCATCATTGGGGAAAGATGTCAACTGTATGGATCTATATAATTTTGTCTAATTGCTATTCAGCAAATAGCCATTCAATGAACCTCTTTTTATTGAAGCTGCTATTCATTGATTGCCAAATTTTTCCTAGGGCAAACCAGCGGTAGGCCATCATCTGGAATTTGCTCTTTTCCCCACTGTAGTGCAATTTCAGAGTTGGTATATTTAGTTGGGGGGTGTGGGGGTGTGGGTTGCATAGCTTTCCACTTTGGTAGGTTTTAAATGTTATGTTTTTTATGATTACTTGGTTGCCCTACTGTTGGTTTGCCCTAGTTAAAATTTCACTTAAAAAGCCATTCGATGATTAACAGCTTCAGTGGTGGCTGGTGATTTCAAATCAAAGGGGGGCTGCAGGAGACAGTTGAATGGGTGGGGGTCAATGGGAAGGGGTGTGGCCAACTAGAAAGGGGTGGGGCTATGCTCACAACCACAAAAACTGTAACTTTAATTAAATATGCTGCCCTGGGTGCCAAACCATCATTATGAGAGTCCAATCAAGACAAAATGAAGTATAGAAGAAAAAAATATTTCAATGCATTGGCTGCATGACAGCTTACTTAATACCTAGATGGAAACAAAAAGGTTGTGAGGCATGAAAAAATAAATTACTTTTTAAATACATTACTGGAATGCCAGTCAAAATCAAGTATAAAAAAACAAGTAGCACTCAACTCAAACCACTTCTCCTTGTTCTAATTATAATTTATATTCAGCTGTATTAAAGTACCAAGTAACAAGGTGAAAGTAGCAATCTCTGTGATATCCCCACTTGCAAAAATGTTTCTTATCCAAAAAAGACCTGCTGCCTGACAATAACTATCTACTTGTTTCATGGGGAAAATATGATCAAAGTAAAAATGAAAAGCAAAGAAGAAACAAGCTCAAGATACATTGCTTAAAGGATTACTGCACAGGTTATGGACTACACATGATAGATTGGCATTCTGTTTAGTTTATAGGTAATGGCTGCAAAGATGACTGCAAGTCTCCAACAAATGTAATGAGCTTCTTAAAATAATGTAATCCTGTCTTTTAAAGTAAATACTGTCATATGCATTTCAATACCCAAGACTTATACGTTATCTAGTTCTGCATGTATTCTCTGCATGGCAACAACAGAAAGGCTTTCAATGTTGACAATTCTTTAACAGTATGCTTATTAAAGCTTACTTGCATCTTACAATCTCAGACAAGCTTACCTGATGGTCATTAAAGCATTGCTACTTAAGCACATAGGAACAGGCACTTTCTGAATAATAATAAGCATAAATCAACAGTATAAAAATATGATAGAAACCAGAACATTCTGCAAAATCAAGGACAGATGAAAAGCCACTGTAGTACTTGTGTCTACCTTGGATGGGGGGATACTCTGCACATTTACACTGCATAACTGCTCCTTGTTTTGCTTGGACACATCCAGAGTCACTACATGGGGGAGTGGGGTGCAACAAGTATGTCACAATTTGAAATGCCTCTGGCCGACTATGATGGCCCCGACACATTTGTCATACCTCTCAACCTTAGGGAAAGAAATCTGGACAAAGCCATTCAAAGAAGTGGGACAAAGGCCCAAATATAAGGACAATTTTTAAATATTGCTCTTATAAACTTAGAAAGATAATAGAATAGTAAATTTTGCATTAGTTTGAATTTTCTGAAGGGTATGAAATCTGAAACTCAAATTTCTGTCATTATTTTCTAACTTCAGTCTTTAATGGTTTGCCACTAATTTGCCAAAAAACACAATTTTATGAAAAATGGACCAAAAATGTGATGCAAAAATATAAAATAGCCACACAATACAGCTGGGAACCTGTCAAAGAAGGGGCACTTTTTTAATATTAGCACTGTTAACTTGAGCAGCTGACAAAATAAAAGAATCTACTTGCATTTCTGAAATAAAAGTAATCTATAACTGATTATTACAGTTATTAATTAATTGTAAACCCTCCACGTTTTCTTCCAAAATTGCCATTTTGCAGAGGGATTATTAGGGGAAGAGCAACATTTTGATCCAAAATTGGGGACAGTTGAGAGCTTTGGATATGCCTAATTCTATAAAGCAATTTATTTGCACATACCTCTCAACCTGTTAATGCAGGAAATCTGGACAAGGCCAAATATATTGGGGGGGGGCATATAAACAGTACTAAAAATTGCTCTTGTATAAACTGAGACAGTTGATAAACTAACAGGTCTTGCTTTAACATGCATTTTTCTGAAGGTTATGAAGTCTGAAACTCAGTGTCTGTCATTTAGTGACTTAATTCCTAAATAATTTGACAGAAAACCACAAATTTTATGAGGAACAAACCAAAAATAAGAAGCAAAAATCTATTAATTCTGTGAAAATCTGGACAGTTGACAGGTATATTTCAGCCGGGGCTGTTTGATTTTGCTGTCCTTCCCCCTCACAAAATCATGGTTGAATGCAGCCTCCCCCCTGCGGCCATTCCAATGAACCATTACTTGGCTATTTCACCCCATTTACCATAAACACTAATGTGCATACTGCTTTACTTCTAAGATATGAAAGTTTTATTTTGCATTTTACAGCACAAACACTAAGACATCTGCTAAACAAAGCAATGCAGTCTCACAATGAAAACAGACTTAGCATTAAAACGTCTCTGACCTTGAAACTCACATTCATTGAAACAGCACTGAAACCCACATTCAAAGAAAATACATTTGGCTAGTAGCACATAAAGATTAACTTTGGGCTATTTTTAAATGATAGGCCCCTTGCACACAACACATACATGTGTTCTGTGATGCACCTTCCTGATTGCATTAAATGATATTCCTTGTATAATACAGTACAGTTGTTAGAGGGTGTTTTAAATTTGTTTTGAACATTGTTCCATGTAAACAATGAAACAAAATGCATGCACCAATAATGACAATACTGCCCAATTGAGAACATTTCCATCATAAAAATCTACTCAGACTTCTACAAATCACCAGTTTCAGTAAATATGCACAATCTCTGTAGAAGTAAAAGTTATCTAAATAATTCCACATTAAAAAGATCTGTAACTAATGAAGAGGTTGCTGCTAGCAAACAACTTTATATTTCATTGTTTCATCTACAAATAAAGTGCTTGTTGCCCTTGAGGAATAAATTCCCTACATTACATTAAAAAATGATAAGCTAGTAATATTGCAATAGGGAATGGATGGCAAACTGATAACAGGTTCATAGTTACTAGGTACCACCGACCAAAGAGGACATTCTCAGGACTGCAGCATCCACCACCTTTAAAAGTACAACACAGTACAGTATCAGCAATGCATCTACATACTGTGGGAGTAGAACCCACAGCCTTCTGCATCAAAAGCAAGTACACTACTTGTTGCGCAATTAACAATGCAAGTAAACTCAGCATAAGCAGCACTAAACGTCTCTTCAAGCTCTCAGCTCCTTGTAAACTCCATTCAACACTCAACTATATCTCTCAACTTTGCAACACAAGAAATCTGGAAAAAGCCAAAATTTATTGGGAGGGAGAAGGAGACAAAAGCCCAAAAAACAGAGACACATTTTAAACACTGCTTGTATAATGTTGGAAAGTTGCTAGAATAAAATGTTATGTTACCACCATGTATTTCATTGCCAAGTCTTGAATGCAGGACCCTATGCACTACAGTCAGAACAACATACCACTATGCCATAAGCTGTTTCTTAAAATAAATGAAGACTGAAACTTAAATGGCTATTATTTAATGAATTCAGTTCTCACCATACCTCTCAACCTCTTAGCACAAAACACCTGGACAAAGTCAATAATGGGGGAATACAGCCCCTAAACATATTCAGGGAATTCAGTAATCACCATAGCTCTCAACCTATTAGCACAAGACACCTGGACAAAGCCAATAATGGGGGAATACAGTCCCCAAAATTGGGAGAAATTTCAACTATTGATCCTATAAACTTAGAAAATTGCTAGAATAAAAGGTTTTGTGTTACCATGTACTTTCAAAGCCAATAATGGGGGAATACAGTCCCAAAAACTGGGAGAAATGTCAACTATTGATCTTATAAACTTAGAAAATTGCTAGAATAAAAGGTTTTGTGTTACCATGTACTTGCTGAAGAATATGAAGTTTGAAATTCAAATGCTTGTTATTATTTAGTGAATTAACTCCAGAAAACCACAGATTTTTATGAGGAACAGAATGAAAATATGAGGCAAAAATCTGAATAACTTTCACAAGTGGTGATGGTTAGGGAATTCAGGCTCTTGCTACCTGCACCCAAGGTGCAGGGTTTGTGTCTGAGTTATTCCCACTACTGCCTCTGGGGCATTTTACAGACACAGGCACACACACGCCACCTTAAAACAATGGAAAGAAAACCTTAGCTACTAATTCTGAATGTAAATACTGCTCCCACACTACAGTTCTTTCTGCTGCTTAAGAATAAAACTCAACACTAAGCTCAAAACAGAAAGAAACTGACTGTTTAAAAAAAAGCTCTGGACAGCTACATTCCACTTCTGCACTACAGTTCTCGATGCAAAACTCAACACTAAGATAAATACATTTAAAAAAAACACACGCTCTGCTTAAGCTCAGGACTGTTTAGCACAAGCTCTGTTCTGTAAGCTTAAGAAAATGCTCTGCTCCCACTGAAAGCGTACATGAGGGATCTGTCCAGGCTCTGTCTCCTGCCTTGTGTTAATCCCCATGATGAATACAGTTCCTGCGAGAGCAGGCAGTCCATTTCTGTGATGAATACAGTTCCTGTGAGAGCAGGCAATCCAGCCCTGCGATGAAAACAGTTCCTGCGAGAGCAGGCAATCCAGCCTGCAGATGCTGCAGTCTGGTCCCTTTCTGGTCTATGCGGTTAGTAACTTGCATACACTTCTGGACATCTCTGTAGTCTGATGCCTTCTTCCTAATCCGGACTGCTCTTAAACTAGTCCAGATTCATCAGCAAGCATGCGTGGAATTGTTTTATTTTCTTTTTTTTAGTTATTTGTTATTTTTGTTTTTTGTTTTTTACATCTGGGGGAGGGGCTGCAGTCCTGCAATCCAATAGCACGAGCCGCCCCTGAACAGCTTTGATAAACAGAGGTTCAATGAATGGCTATTCTCTGAATAGCAATTCAGCAAAGTGATATATACCCCAAATGTATGGGCCATATCCAGATACACAATGTACTTTTAAAAGTGAAGAACTTCTTTATTATTTATTGTATGTCTACCTCACTTCCTTTTTAGGAAGCTAAGGAGACATACTTTGTTTTGAGTGGTCTCCATCACACTTTATCATGCGCTCAGAACACTTCATGTTTCTCCTGCTCTTTCTCTGGTAGACTAGTTTGATTGTCTGTCTTTAACAACCAGTCATTTTATGTACTGAACTTAAGCAGACACTATTTCACTGTGGTTTTGAAAGAGAAAAAGCAGATTTTCTTTATTATTTATGTAGTGTCTACCTTGTTCCTTTTTTGCACCTTAAGGAAACACATTTGTTTTATTTTTTTTGAGTGTTCTCCCTCACTTGTGTTGTGTGTGTGTGTGTGTGTGTGTGTGTGTGTGTGTGTGTGTGTGTGTGTGTGTGTGTGTGTGTGTGTGTGTCTGTGTGCGTGAGTGATGTGTATGTGTGATTGATGACCTTCACAGCCAATCAGTGAAGCTATTTGTGTAGATTTAAATCCCTGCACTCAGTTGGACATCTTGTTTCTTGACTCAACATGCAGATGAGATGAAAAGATGCCCAAAGGATGGTTTTGCATGATAATGTGATAATGGGTGAATGGTATCAAAGGACAATAGGACTGGTGAAACTTTCAGCATTACTTTTAATACTTTTAATAATCATTTGAATTACAAGTGAACTACATAGCTACTTCAATCGGAATCTATTCTGATATTACTCAGCAGCAATATAGTTAAGTTCATCTCTTATTTAAAGTATTCATATTTGAATTTAATCTTAACTGAACACAGTTTGTACTTCTATCAGGTCATGTGATTATTTGACTGAGAAACTATTTTGATATTACTTGCAACCATATAGTTACCTGCATATTGTGGATTTTAGAACAAACATCACTTTATCTTTAATATTTCTATAGTTAGTAGCCCTTGGAGCTCATATCTTTGTACAACTAAAATCAGTTTCTCTTGTCAGTATACAGTTTCCTTATGTTAACTGTTTTATTGTATTACAAATATGTATGTTATACAGATTAACTTAATTTGGAATTGAAAGTTTAAATATTCCTACATAACAGTCTTATAGTCAATCTGCCTATATTTAGAACTATGCTGGGATTGCAATTTTCAATTAGTTTAAAGCAACATTGTTTCTGAAAAGTAACCTTGACAAGTGTATTGATCATATTTGTTTGATAGTCCTCCAGATTTTTAAAAACTGAATAACATTGTATTTGGAGTCTATGAGGCAAATTCAGAAAGGTTGCTGCAAGGTGAACACTGGGTATACACCTTGCCACCACTATTTCTAATTCAGAGACAGCATATTCATGGTGCTTTAATTTGAAGATGTATAACACAATGGTGGTCTCTCTTTGTGGCTGGGCTAAATTCTGGGGAGCAACTTATGCTAATTAGCCATTTACTCTCCACATGAAATGCCTGCAATAAAGCGTTTACACAGTTAAGTGATTCAGAAATTGCTAGACCACATAAAATAACATGATCACTCGTGTCAATGAAAATTGACAAAAACTCATATTCACCCATCACAGTCAATATAACTAACAGGAAGTTTAGCAGACAGGCAATGTTGTGTGTCTGAGTGTGGGGAGGGGCTGCATATTTGAGTGTGTTTGTCCGAGAATTCACAGTAGGAGAGTTAGTTTGGAGATAGGGTAGGTTTGTGTGTGTGTGTGTGTGTGTGTGTGTGTGTGTGTGTGTGTGTGTGTGTGTGTATGCATGTGTGAATATGTGTTTGTTGGGGGCTGTCCCACATCTGCACTCCCTTAAACTAAAAAGCAAATCCTGCAGTACTGGGGGGCACTAGACAACAGGGATTATTCTTTATAGGGTGCCTTAATTGCCAAAAGTAAGGGGTCTTTCTGAATCAACAAGACTATGTATGAAAATAAGGCTTTCATCACAGACTGAAACAGACTATATAATATTGTTTCTGATGACTTGATATTATAATTCAATTTTGAACAGTTCCCTAATAATTTGATCACTATAATGTGAGATAACAAGCTATTATATTAAATGACAACTTGAAAGTATTGATTTGCTATCATGGATATTGAATACCTATGAATTGGAGGGCTTACTCCAACACAAATTTGTAATTCAATGTTGTGACTGTGGTATGCCTATGAAAACCACTGGACTAGTTATTTCTTCCCTCTGTTGGAACTATTCAAAACTTGATGAGCTGATAAGTATATCAGTAGAGAAAAGAACAGATAATATTTCAGAATCTTAATATAGTAATGGCAAGGCTGTATGTACTAGTACCAAATTAATCAGCTCTTGGATCTCGTGAATATCATAGGAAAATGTATTTACTTAATAAAAGGAATTGTGAATATCTAAATGATAATATAGTAATTAGATGCAAGAAAAATAAGAACATTTTTGTCATTGCTGATTGTTAATCCAAGCCACACCAATCCAAAAAGCACAACGCTAAATTCAAACATCTACACAATAAAAGGATAGTACAACAGATGTGGTGGATATAAGTAGTGACATTACAAACAGTGAGTGTCATGGCCAGTTAGGGAGTAATTCAGATATTGAGATAAGTAATAATAATAATATGCAGCAGTCTGTCTAGCAAATTAATTTATGTAGCATTTCAGTGGCAACCTCATAACAACTCAAGATATTGTAGATCCCCTCATACGTGAAAGTCATGTAGTATAGCCACCTATTAAACCATACTCAGACACTGTAAGGTCAGGTTTCATTTTTGTTAGACAAAAATGCAGTATTCTCCTTGTATAAATCTAGAAATGCAGCCATATTAAAGCAGGCCTCCACAGTGAATACACTTTCAATCAGTAAAAATAATCTTCAGTCAAGAATACTGAAAAGAATAGAATATGCAGTACATTGAAAACAAATAGATCTTACAAGGCTTGGGAAGCATGGTTAAAGCAGCATGTAGACTATTAGGAAATACTTCAGACACAGTTCGTTTGGAATGATATGCAGAAAGTCATTGCAGTACAGACACCTCAGTATTAGTACAAAATCAGGTCAGACATCCAGCATTTCAGAATATTAATTATACTCTTCAGGAGGAAAGTTCTATGAAGAATATGAGAGCAGAAGCTACAGACTGTTTCAGCTTATCAGCACTGTTATTGGATACAGTATTTGGATAGTAAAATCTAACTCCAATATACATAATAAAACATTCTTAACCAAACTATAGTGTTTGCAGACTTTATTCTGAAATGTACAAGAAGATTTGGCACTTAAAGAAAAGACTGTCTCCTGTTCAGTACAGCTCTGGGTTATTAACAGATAAAGACAGTCATTCCAGCCTCATTCCAGTTTCATCCAGTCATTTCCAGTTTATTCCAATATTATACAGTCCTATAAGTTCTTACAATGGCAAGCCAGCATTAATGGAGGGAGGATAATTTTTGCAATTAAAGTATGTCCCAAAACCCCATAGCAACCTTATCAGCAGTCAGACTATCTGTATTTTACAGAGCAGCAGCGTTCATTTGGTTAAATCATAGAAACAGACTGCAACAGACACACTGTCTCATGATTCACAGAATGAGTCAACTTCCATCAATATGGTTTCAGACTTAAATAACACAAATTCTTGTTTACACTCTTCAATAATCACCATAAATGCTGCAGCACATGTAATTCAAAATACAAAATTAAGTTGCAGCACTGCAAATACAGATGTTAACACAGTCAGCGTACGTAACATGCAGATTTCCATACTAAACACAAAACAAAAGATTGTAATGCCTCAAGTTTGTGTTATTTCAAATACAGATGTTCAGAATGCAATAAATTCTAGTTTATTGTTTTCCAAAGCCAGTACAAATATTGTACTGAGGGAGGATAAGAGGAATCAGAGTGTCAGATTTTGGTCAGTCTGGTAGAGTAAACACCAGCATAAATAATATACAAACTTCAGAGCACAATAAAGAATAAATGCATACTTTAACTCAAGTCAATGTTTTTATTAATGTTTCAAGTCAGTGTTGTTGCTTCTTCTGTAAAAAAGGATTTTTAGCTCATCTATAAAGGGTGTAGTATTCCAGCACCAAACCAGATAAATTATCTGTCATTCTTTAAGGTTGAAAAAATGACAATATTGCATTGCTTACAGAAAAGAAATTATGGAATAATGTACTGATTAATACAGACATGTCAATATCAGATACAAATATATCTCTTCTAGAGGACACAAGTGTGGCTATGTCAGTATTTGAAGGATCAAAGGTTACAGCAATGAGCAGTCCTTTAGATTTTAGTAACAAAATTTTATGGAAAAATACAAATGCTACAGAATGGACAGTAGTCCACACAGATGATGTTGGTAAAATGTTATGTGCAGTAGATTGTGCAAATCTACAGAATTTGAATAATTGGTTATAATAAGAGCATGCAGGTTTATGGGTTAAAGATAAAATAAATTCCAGTTCAGCTGCCACAACTGAAGTGCAGACACTCAAGTTACCACATTTTCAGAAGCACTTGTGCATGGTATGCCAAAAATGACAGCCAAATTAATTCATAGAATAAAGAGTTTACAGTTACAGATCTGGCAAATGAATATTTGTGCCATTGTTTTGTTTTGCAGGCATTCTTTAGACCCTTGTATTATGGTAGTAAAGTGTTGCAGTGCATAAATATTATCTTGATACAGACAGAGTCAGAAAAGCATCCACAGATATTTAAATGATTTGTTAGTTTATAGAATGTAAAATTTAAAGTTAATGCTACATTTTAAAAGTGACAATACAGTTAAAAGTTCAGATCTCATGCAAGAAGACCTTTAAATTGTGGAAGTAAAGTGTTGCAATGCATAAATAATATCTTAATACAGAGACAGAAAATCATTCATATATATTAAATGATGTTTTCCTATTTTTCAGAATGTAGACTTTAAAGTCAATGCTACATTTTAAAAGTGGCAGTGCAGTCAAAAGTTCAGATCCCATGCAAGAAAAGAGTGCATCATAAACATTAAGTTTCATTTAAGCCACAGGTTTAAATCTCATGTTAAGAAACTTCACATAAAAGGGCAGACAAGTAAAGTTCTAGAATCAGATCAGTTTAACTCTAGTAATAAATATGTATACTATATAAATAAACTTCACATATTTGTATAAAGAACAGGCAAATAATGTTCCAGAATCAAATCAGTTCAACTCTAGTAATAAACCTGTATATGTAAACAGTTCAAGATTGTATATATTTCATGCAGAAATTACAGTTTACCAAGCACACCAGAGACAAGGACTTATATAACTGTGTTATCAGATTACAGGCCAGTTCAGTAAGTTGAATTAAAGACAATACTATATGCCATAAAAAGTATGGTAAAGATCAGCTTAATATTATTAGTAACAGTTTTATGCTATGACAGTCCTTACTGTTTATCCAAGAAGTACTGAAAGAGTTAAATGATGTCATCTAAGGAGACAGCAAAGTGTAAAGCAGTGAGTGGGCAGAGACCTGCACACTGAAGAAATTATTGTGTAAACTTTCACCTGAGGGTCACAGAACAAATGTAAAAAGTTCCTATGATTAATTTTATAAAGGTACAGAAATGCAAAAAAAGTTGAAATATTAATACAGTGTCAAATTCCTACTTTAGATTCACTTGAAGTTATGATAGGGAAAACAATGCCACTGAGGTTTCTGTTTGATTTAATAATAAAGTTACAGCCTTTCCATTTCACTGTGGCACATTATCAGTTCAATTTCAAACTTGTAAGAATGTATTTATTAGTAGCATAGGTCTATTTCTCTATAGTACATTATCAGCTTACGCACATATTTACAGGAGTTTATTAACAGCATATGTTTATTATGTACTTGGATCTCTCCTGGCAGTGTGCCTTGCATATTAATGAAGGCATGTTACTGAGGGAGAGACGTGTAACACGATTAATGAATTAGGGTAGGGAGTGTGTGACTGTGTCCAGAGATGTTTAACACACTCCCTGCACTGTCAAAGTGCCAGATATCAATGTCTGCATATATAATAAGATTTTTTTTTATTTTTATTTATTTATTTTTTTTGCTGTGTTTGTGTGGTGCAGAGTGGCACACAGCAATGGACACATTCCAGACATCTAAAAATAGAAACCAGATACATTTAATTATTTAGGAAAGGTCGAGTTTAAGCATAGCTAAGCAAGTTTGCACGGTGCTGTGCTTAGCGGTGCTTAGCAGTGCTTAAAATGTAGTGGAGTGATATATGTAAAAGTATAACAGCATTTCACATGGCTATGTAACTGAATGGTTAGAGTGACAGCCTTATGCACAGTAGGTCCAGGGTTCAAATGCACACACTGGTTATTTGGTAAATGCACAATATGAGACATATTTTAAATCCTGATTATTTTTTTTTAATTTCACAGACAGGTTATTAAATTTAGTTTGCAAATACATATGTATGAGACATAACTATTACATGTTGATTAAATTTTGTATGAATACACAGACAAGGTATGAAGCATTTGTGTTGGAAATACACAGTCATGAGAAGTATATGTAAACTCTTGATTGAATAATGTATGTACACACAAACATGTTATTAAACATTGTACATTACAATTACACAATTTTAAAATGTATTATGAAATCCTTCTTTGCTGAGCTTAGCTAAGCTCCACTAAGCAGAGATAAGGCTTGCCAAGCACTTCTTAAACAAGGAATGTTTTAGCTATATGTAGCTGGTTTGAACATTGCTAAGCAATGTGAAGCACTGTTAAGCAATGCCTGTTTAAGTAGTGGTCAGCTCAGTTAAGCTGGTTTGTGCACAACTAAGCAGTGCTAAGCATTGCCAGTTTAAGCACTGCTCGGCTGAACTCAGTGGGTTTGTGCAGTACTAACTGAAGAGCCGCATTTTTTAAAATGGTCCAATGGTGGTAAAGGGTGGGAAAATATGTGCAACAGATGGGAATACAGCCATAACCTGTTGGAGTTTGATCTTGGCAGAGACTATGGCGGAGCTGGGGAGGGAGTGCACATCTGGGCACAGTGGTGGGGCATTCTGGAGTCCAGGGTTATGGCTGGATGCCTTCTAAAATACCATGATGCCTGGCTGCTGTAGGGCCAGTACCAGGGGTGAGTTGGAATACAAATCAGATGCCTGGGACCAGCTGGCGTGCATTATCACCAGTGCAACTGGTATCCACTGCAAAGGTGAGCAAGTTCATCATCATTATGATGACCTAAAGTATCATAAGGAGAGCTCTTGACCACCTGGGTTCAAGATACTAGAGACGGGAATGTCCCACCAGTTTGTAAGTATTGTTATCATTTGTTTTACCAAATTGTACTCTGAATGTATGATAGACAGGTTAACATAATGGTGTGCTTCTCTCCCCAGAGCTGCAGAGGAGCGAGCTTGCAACCTGGAGAGCCATGCAGGGTGCCTGGCCAGGTTGTGCTGTGCGTGTGGTGAGTACAAATATATCTTGCAATCTATAGTCATATAAACAAGAAACAGCAAATTAGTAACTGCCAGTAGATATATCCAGTTTTGATTGTACTGTGATGAATGTGGTCATAGACCTGAACTGATATAACTGAGTAATTCCAGGTACAGTTCAATAAAGATGAAAGCATGAGACCTGATAAAAAAATAAAGTTACTACTGCATTATTAATGTTAAGGAAATAATGTTTCTACTGCATTATTAATGTTAAGGCAATAAAGTTCTACTGCATTAATAATGTTAAGGAAATAATGTTTCTACTGCATTATTTGTGGAATTATAGCTGTATTGCAACACCTGCATTATATGAACTGTTCATCATAAAAGACTCTAGACATATAACAATCACTGCATGAAGCCACCCCTAATAAAGCTGTGTTGTGCAATATGTGTGTATTTTGGGCTGTTGGTCATGAAATCGAGTATTACATCTGCTGTGAAGTAAAAACAGGAATAATACCAGTAAGTGACTGAAGGTTTCCTAATAAAGAGTGTTTTGTTAAACTGTAGATGTGGAGCTGTATTACAAGATATAATGATATTTGTTCTGCACTAAGATCTGAACCAATAATAGGAATGCCCAAGGTATATTGTGTATCTCAGGATTGTCTTGTGTTAACTATTGCATTTCAGCTATATGCATTCCTGCTCTTAGGTATGCTGCTGCAGGCAAGTATGAAACTGTAATAGCAACAGTATATGGGTCAGATAGCCAACCCAGCACTTTGATATGGTCTGTAGACATCACACATATTCCCACCCACTAGGGGTTAATTATCTACACCTGCATTACATGTATTAATGTACAGTTCACCTACTATCTCTGTCATGCATGAATCTCATGCATGTCTGTTCAAGTGTCACTGTAGGTTTGTATAACCCTCTACCTCTAGTACCAGGTCATATTTTGTTACCAGGTAAGGTCTAGGCACATATCAGTCACGTAATGCTCAGAAGTGGCCCAGTAGCTCAGTTTGATAAATGCCAGGTGTGATGTCCATTTTGTCACACACAGACTGGGTTCAAATCCAGGGGCAGCTACTACTAAATATTTACAGAAACAGTTATGTATTGTTAACAGATGTTCTCCCTGCAGGAATGACAAGTACATGAATGGCTATAGTAGCCATTCAAATGTGTTAATAATTTCTGTATTCAGATGTACCAGAGTCTTAAAAGCATTGTTCTGCGAGGTGATAAGAAGTCAGTAAATAAAGTCAACAAGTAAAATAGTCATAAAAGTGAATAAAAGAAATAAAACTGTTCAATCTTGGTACGGCTGTATGTCTGGTGTGTCTGTGAATGTCTGCTGATAGTATAACCCCATGCCTACCAAAGACAGCATGAAAGGTAAACTCTCTGTGCTGTGCATGATACATGTCTTTCAAGTGTCATGCTGTCATAGACTATGATCACTGTTGCCAAATCCCTTGGACACAGATTTGTCATCCACTTGATTTGTCAATAGCACAGTAACACTACATCAGTCCACAGTACATCTTGATAGTCATACATGTCCCCCTAACATGTAATAGTCCCTTGTAGTTTTGTACCTGTCGGTGTTACAGCTTGGCCCATACTGTCCCATGCAGATAGCTTGAAAGGTATGTAGGTGCCACAGAAGCTATAGGGCACTTGTATACATAAAGTAAGGGCAGACCTGCAGGGTATAAAAGAGTACTGCTGCAAACAATCTAGCCTATACTGGTAGTGATTGGATGTATTCCTCTTTCCCTCCACCCCTTAGCTGCATAATAATTTATTATTGTTATACATCGTGTATGTTTTACTTTTAACATATGTTTTTCTCAAAATGTCATGTTGTGCCTTGTGGTTTATTATTGTTATGTATTACAACGGTTGCATACTAACATTTCTTATTGAATTACCTAAGTTGTTGGCATTATGCCATAACTGTTACTTGAATGCTGTTACTATACTGATTGTTATTTCACTTATTGTTGTGTTCCATATGCTATGCAATGGTATATTACTGGGTTCATTGCAACATTCTGGAATGCTGTTATAACTAACTAAATTTTCTGTTCATTATTAACCTATACACTTTCAAATACCTCAACACCATAGCTTGACTGGGAAGGCAAGTTCCTGGTGATCCACTTACCCTACCTCAGCCGGCCGTGACACCGGGCCCCAGCATGCCTAGGACCCAACCTGCTGTGGCCCCTTCTGCTGGTCCTGCACCACCTATGGGTGAGACCACCTCAGGGAATGGGGCCCGCCCCCCTGGGAGTGGGCGTGGAGAGGGAATCATCACCCAGAAACTGCTACCAGAGATGGTGCGTAGGATCATGCACTGAGCTACAAAGATTGCCTGCACTGGATTGAGGGAAGACTGACCAGCCTGGAGGGGCAAGGTGGCCTGGAACTAAGCCCCCACCCAGCACAGCCACCTTCAGGGCAATGAAGGAGCAGTGTTGACTACTCATGGGTGGGGTGTTGAGTCTCACTGCTGCTGTCTGGCAGCACATGGCTCTCTGATTCCATAACACCCTCCCTGTCCAAGATGTTTACCCCCTCATGTGTCATACATTGCCCCTGTATGCTGTCTTGTCTGTCTTTTCTGTTTACAAATGCAACCTCTCCTAACCAACTTACCTACCCACATGTACCTATATCCCCAACATCCCACTCTCTCCATAAAAAAAGGGCATCTGTGAAAAAATATCACCCCATACATAGCTCTCCATTTCCACCTGCATCCAATAGACATACTTTAATCATTACATGAATCAGTCAACACATTTATGTTGCCCTCAGAGGCTCCAAATTCCAAATTGTCTACAACCTGCACAGCTGTTGCTGTAAAAGAAATAGAGAGCTATGGTCCTTTCCTATACCCATCCTGCACATCTCTACCTACCTTTCACAGTGTTTTTCCTCCTGCTTGCACCGATTTCACTACTTTCCTATCACCCCTTTTTACTTTTTCTTTTTTTGGAATTAGGGTGTGTTGAAACAGAGCTAAACAGCATGCCACATAAACATGCTTAAAACTGCCTAAATCCCCTTCTGTATTTCTGTCTCTGTTAGGCACATCTGCAAAATAATTATCCCTAGCAAGTCTTGAACCTGGGACCCTGTTAACTAAAGCATTGTGCATTAGCGCACTAGGCCACTCAGCTCTGAATCAAAACAGCTGTTTCCATAAACATATCCTGATTGCCAATGACACACTGCTTGTACATATAATGGGAAAATTGACAGTGTACTTGAGACTGTGATGCAGACACCAAACCAGTACAAAGGCAAATAAATAATGATGGATGTATGTGAGGTTTAGGATATTACGTATAGCTGACAACTGCATAGACTGTTGCAGAATGTCCAGAGCTGTGCCACATACTGTTGGCACAGTTGTCACAAACCTATGCTGTGTGTTGCAGTACTGGCAATTCAGTACAGAGTGAGATTGGAAAATCATGAGAGACAGTTCAGTGTTACATATCATACCCATCTGAACACTCTTGCTAATGCCAATCCTGTGTAACAGACTGCATGCATATATGTCTTGCAAATACACCAGCTGCAGTACTGACGCAGTAGCTCATTCTGTTAAATCCCTAGGATACTGTACATTTTGCCATCCAAAATCCTAGGTTCGAATCCAGTGTGTTGCACTTCAATTACATACTTGTGAATACAACAAGCAATGACTGAGGCCTGCAATTTTAACCAAAACAGGTTGCTGCTAATGCATTCACTGTTAATCATCTTAGCACATCAAAGGCCTATAGGTAGGGATACACTGCACAAATATGTATAGGCTACCTATATGTCACCTACCACTCGCCAATTGGTACTGTTACATAACCTTAAGCACATGCCTCACCTGGACTGTTATGGGTACCCTCAGCCTGGCTATGCTGTAACAACAGAGCTGACACTGATCCCTCACTGACATATACAGCTTGCTGCCCTCTAGTGTGTTCACACTCTCCAGTATGACTCTGGGCAAAATGCAGTAGCTGCAGCCTACAACATATGCTGCAGTATGTTCATCTACCTGCTACAGACATACCATACCTCACAACCAAGAACAAGGGATCCATACAACACACATACATAAAGGGGGAGCAAAGGTCAAGTGACAGGGACATGTGTCACAGTCTTCCCCTACAAAAATGCACAGCTGCTAGACCAGCAACTACAGCATCAGCATGCATATTCTGATGAATATGATGTATGACACTCACATCTGTCTTTCCCCTTACTGACCTCAACCCAAATTGTTTAACGCTAAGCTGCCACATAATCAGAAAGTGTTTTTACAATGGCTAAACATAGCATGCAAAACTGTGGACATACCACATAAATCTCAACAGTGGACAGTATTTTTACCTATCCTCTGTGAGGCTATAGTTTCCACACCTCCATAATGTCCACCTTACAGACTACAAAAGGGGCCAAGGCCTACATGATGGCCTTAAATATAGCACTGTTGTGCCATGCCATTGGCTAATGAAAGTGTGACCCATTTGTTCTGGATGCAATTAGCAAGTCTGAGCCACAGATTGGTGCACAGGCAATCGACTGGTCATGAGCATTACCTACAAAAGGCAGGCAGATGCCTATGTTAAACAGGTCTGTGACTTGCTTTACAAAGACAGATTGTGATATCACAAGCATTGTTCTGCAGGATTTCTGCACAAAAAGGAGTACAGCACTCTACCAGGTATGTAATAGAATT
Source organism: Protopterus annectens (assembly GCF_019279795.1). NCBI lineage: Eukaryota > Metazoa > Chordata > Ceratodontiformes > Protopteridae > Protopterus > Protopterus annectens. The sequence goes on from NC_056731.1 coordinate 20,758,181, forward strand.
CCTCATGTAATAGCACACAGATGGGAGGATGCAGTTATTGGGAATAGGGATTACAACAGTAGGCCTGTACTACATATCTTCGAATGACATGTTGCTGATAGTCAGCTGTCCAGCACCTACAGGCTTCCCTTTCAACTCTGCCTGCTGTGACATAGATCACAACTTTGACCCTCTTAGTCTACTACAATGGCCGTCTCCTGTACGAATACTACTAGATTGTGTGTTAGACAGTAGTGACAGTAAGTCATGGTGGACACAGCTGACATGTCACATGATGTACTGTCTTTCAGCCCCTCTCAGTCTGTAATATCACACAGGAATAGTACAAACACTGTGCAGGTATCCCTGACTGTCCCTGATGTACTCTGTCTAGGTCACTGTGTACTCAATATCCATATCTCATCACTTGAGAGCTATGGCTAGCAAACCTGGTGACCCCCTACAGTAGGACTTCAGGTCATAGCCAGTATTACTAGGGGGACACAGGCCCGGCCTTAGTAACAGAGTACGCATATTGAGCATACAAAGTAAGGGAATTAATACAGTACCAGCTATCACTGTACCATAACTGTTTTCTGAGGGTTCTGGCATGTGACAGACAGATTCCCCACAGTTTGAGAACAACCATTACATATTGTCCAACTTTTTTCCAGACATCCACATTTGTCTGGCAGAGGGTCCACATATATTAGGCACATGTACACATTCCGTAACATCTGTGTACTATAGAAGTCAGACACCTACAGGGAATATACCCTACAGAACATTTGCAGTGCTGTATGTCATTGTGTCATACAGATGTTGCTAGACTGTCCCCATATACTTGTAGTAACACTCACCTATTTGTTGGATGGTAGTTGTATGACATGGCACTGGGACATCACCCATAGTGGACACACCACAGTCAACAGCATTGATGGGAGTGGAGACATAACAACAGACTGTCACAGCACACATGGCCATAATTGGTATTCATAGGGTCATAGGATCACAGGAGGTTATTAGGCTATTGGCCCTGAGGACCTTATAAGCCTAGCCAAGAGTGTAGCCCATGTTTATACAAGTCAGTACCCAATGCCCTAGTCCAACAGAGACACAAGTGGACTCCCAAGTGTGTATTATTTATTTCCTATCCAGTTAACCATGTTGCGCTTCAAAAGGGGTAAAGAGGTAATCTGTTTGACATAGAGAGGGAGTCTATTCCACAGTTAGGGGAGACTGTAGGACACAAACCTGTCCTGCCAACAAGTCTTTTTGATGTCAAAGTCCAGGTTGAGGGTGCGCATGTGGGTTACTCAAGTGTAGCTTGACTTGCAGATGTGCAGCAGTCCCATCAAGCTGGGATCCATGATTGCCTTGTATCCCAGACAGAGGTTACCTCTGAGGAGTCTGTATGAAACTGAGTAGAAGGATACAGCTTTTAGCCTATCTGTGTATGGTAGATGTTCAAGGCCCTGGATTCTCTTGGTGTGGAACCTCTGCAGTCTCTCCAGCTGCTGCATGTGCTTTGTGAGGTACATGTGAAAAGGGGCATTGTACTAAATATTGGCCCTTATAAGGGAAGAATACCTGGATGTTATAATATCCTTGTCCCTGGATGAGATACTCTTACTTATGAGGTAGGCCATGTAGAAGGCTTTCTGTACAGCAGAAGAAACATGATGGGTAAACGTCAGGTTGCTATCAACCTGTGTGCCCAATTCCCTCATGACTGATTGTGTCCTTAGGACATTGTTATTAATGTGATAATTTGTGGGGATGTCACTCTCTCCAAAGGGGATGATGATGCATTTTGTGGTATTCAGCTTGAGGCCATGTTTGTGGTACCAGTCATTTGTCTGAGTGAGACCCTCTTGGAGGATGTCCACATCACTAGGGGATTTGATGACAGCATCCAGCATGCAGTCATCTGCAAACATGGTCAGCCGTAGCCCACTAGTTTTGACCTGCACCTAAGAAAAGTACATCCCAAATAACAGAGGCCACAAGACAGAACCCTGGGATAAGCCATTTGTTATGGTTCTACTGCTTGAGGTTGCTTCCCCTATTTTGACTAGGTGGGTTCTATCTGTGCACCAGTTTGCAACCCATCTGGTAACATATGAATTGATGCCTAGTTGAGAAAATGTATCTATTATGGTGAATAGTGTTGAAGGTTTTGGCCAGGTTGAGGTAAGTGGTGTGCGCTGTCTTCCCCTTGTCCATGACTTTGGTGACTGTCTCAAAGATGTCGACAAAATTTAACAGACATCTCCCTTTGACAAAGCCAAACTGTGTGGGATCAAGTGTTTGGAGTTTGTAAATGTCCTTGTTAGTGAGGTCCATGATAATCAGTTCCATGGCCTTGCATCTCAGGCTAGTTAGGCTGATGGGTCTATAATTTCCCAGATCAGTGAAGCTCCACCTTTCTGCAAGTGGATGACAGTGGCTGCAGTGGCTGTCCTCCACTCAGCTGGGACAAAGCCAGTACTCAGGTTTTGGTTGAATAGGTTGCCTAACGGTGTTGCAAGTACATGCCTGAGTTCATGTAGGATGCAGCCTGGGATGTTATTGGGTCCCATGGAGGCTGTATATTTTACCTTTGAGAGAGCAGTGATGACCTGTTCCCTACATATAAGGGGAAGGGGGTAGGTACTGGGGATGTCCAGATCTACTTATGGGGGGAGATAGGGTTGTAGTTCTCATTGAATTTGCAAGCCAGCAAGTTTGCTCTATCTACGGCATTTGTATATGTGGTGTCCTTGCCCACCACTTTTGAACAGATCTGGGTGCTTCCTTTGAGGTAGCAGATATATGTGAAGACAGTATGATTGTCTGTAGTAAATGTCACCATTTTGGACTCGAAGTTTGCTTTGGAGGATTTCAGTAGTGCTCTTATTTGCTTATTCAGGCTAAGGGTATATTGCTTCCAATTGGGCACCTGCTCCTTCTTGGTCATGCACAGATATTTTTCCTCTTGTTATAGAGTTTATTTATTGCAGATGTTCACCAAACAGGATTACTTATCCTTGCAGAGGATATTGTAGTCCTGTCAGGCATTCCTGATTCTATGCATCTATATACATGCTTGTATAGTGCTTTGGTGCAGTTTTGGATATTGGTTTCAGTTCCTACAGAGGGGGAGGAGGCTGTGAAGCTGTTTATACCATCCCTCAGGAGGCTGTAATCAACTTTGGAGACATGTTTGTGTCTGACCCTAGCTAAATGGGTATCGTCAGAGATGGTGACTTCAAAAGTGACCGGTTTATGGTCAGATTTTACCAGGGAGGATGATATTGTAGGGATGCTGCAGTGGTTACTCATGTTGTTTAATTCCATGTCCAAGATATTTTCATCTCTTGTGAGGGTATCATCTAGCTGTTCAAAGGTGTTTGCACTGACAACATTAATTAATCTCTGGGCATTTATGTTCTGGCATTAGCAGTTTTTCCAATCTATGTTTGGGTAGTTAAAGTCAGCCATGATCAGTGTAAAAAGTTGACTTCTGATAGAGTCGAACAGGTCCATATAGGCAGAATAGGCATCTTGAGTCAGATTTGGGGGCTAGCTATGATTTGAATAGGCTGTCTTCTCAATGGTTAACTGCAACTTGAGTGACTCCTGTGCATGATACTGTTTGACCAGCCTGGAGTTGTGTATATCTTTGATATCGAAAAAACACCTCCTTTGGCTTTACTGCCCACATTTTGGGTTCTGAATGTATGATAGGATGGGTAACCAGTTAAGGCTGGGGTGCTCTCCACAGTTGCAAATCAGGCTTCTGTGACTGCACAGATGTCAGGATTGTCCAGGGTTAAGAATGCTTGCAGTGAGTGCAGTTTCATGTTTAGACTCCTAGCATTTAGCAGCATGACCTTTAGGTTGTGTTTTGTTCACATTTTTATGCTGGTAGTTTTAACCTCATCAGTTTTCCTAATAAAGTACTATGGGGGAAGCATGAACCTTTGCCAGAAGCCTGAAACCCAGGTGAGACAGATGCAGGCCATCTCTGGCAAAGCATCGGGGTCTGTCAGTCATATCTTTCCAGGTTGTCAGTTACTGGATCCCCCTGGAGTGGCACCAGAAACTAAGCCAGTTGTTAAAGTCAGTCATTTCCTGTTTGTATTGAGGTATCATGCTGGGTGACGGCAGAATGCTGTTTAAGGCTAGGGTCATAAGTGCCTGGGACACATAATCAGTGAGCTCAATCATATCTCTCTTCATATAGTCCAGGGAGGTACGTCACAAGTCATTCACGCCACATGGAGTATGACAGAGTCATAACAGTACCTATTGTTGAGAGACATCAGTGCATATGTGATATGGCAGATTCTGGCACCTGACAGACAACTAACAGTGACTTTCTCCTTATCCAGCCTGGTGAGAGGCACATCTCTGTGTTTCACAATGAAGTCTCCTATGACTAATATGTTGGGTTTATGGTGAAGCCTTAGTGGCTGTGAGACACAGATGTGTGGACTGTGCATGGTATGTGGTGTGGAGGGCTGTGGAGATTGCATGTATTTCTGCCTTGTACGTCTCCTTTGTTTGGGTATGTTTATGTTGAGGACCTCCACATATTTGGGTGTGTGTTGTGTAGGTGCAAGTGGTGTTTGGGGTGTAGTGACTGTGTTGACAACCTTTTTGGTGCCAGATATACTGGCTTGCGACGTAGGGAGCATGGACTCTAGGTTCCTAATGTAATTGCATCTCTCACAAATTATGTTCCTAGGTGGAGGTAGCAGATGGTTGTCCATGTACATTAGACAGTTGCTACACTGTGTCAGAATGCCCATATCAACCAGACTGGCAGGAGAAACTGCAAGACATTGTCCATCCATATTTGTCAGAATCTGAGGGAGAAAGACCAGGGAGACCTAAGTGGTGAGCCTAAAGATTAACTGCCTAAACCAAAGGTGAGAGGCTTACAATAATACTTACAATTTAGACAGGCTATAAACAAACAGTAATAAATGTGACACAAAAGATGCAGTAGAATACTTTAGAGAACAAGCAGCAAGTAGCAGGAAAAAGCAAGATGAGCAGGAAAACACAAGATGTATTGCCACTAGTTTGCTGATAGCCACATACATACTGTGTTGATAGATGGTGGGGTATCATGTGGTTGTTAGGGGAGGATAGTGCTGGCCAATTTGGATGTGCAGGGTGTGTACACAGTGGAGAGCAATGTACATTATTCTGCGATGTCTTCCCTTCTTCTTATCTTTCAGACACCATGTACAGATAGAGGCATCCACCTTTTTCTGCTGCCAAAAACAACATGATACTGGATGACCTCAGACTGCATCACAACATCCTGCTTATCAGGAGTCGTCATAATTGTGATTAATGTGCTGCACTGTGGGCTGACCTCTTCACATCAGTAAACCAAGTAGGACTACAGGAAAGAAGCTACAAGCAAGTTCAACACTGGGCGACCAATGTGATAAATACTGCATGGCAAAGCGACACTGCTGTGGCCAGGGACCGTGCTGCCACTCATGGAGGGCTTGCAGCAGAACAACCACTCTCGGCCACAGAGGAGTTCCTGGCAAACCTGGGATCAACACCTAGCTCCCAAGTATCCATAACCCCATATGCTGTGGAGGTGGGTGGCACAGCTTCCACAGCAGAAGAGCATCCAGGTAAGCCTCCTGTGTTTATCACTTTAATACTGTAGCAGTCATTGTGGCAGCCTCTGCATGCCAGTATGGATGTCAGGTCACTCTGCATTTGGGGTGGTTTGTATCGCACGCTTGTGCACACATAATCAGAATGTCATCAGTGTGGGCAGTATCAGAGTTCCTACTGTATATGTTGATATACGCGCATATTATCCTGTAACAATGCCACATTTGTGTTTGCTGCCAATACCTTTCTCTGACATTTACATAGGTATATCTGGTACGGCTGGAGTCCAACATCCTGTTCCCGGTGAGTTTGAAACTGTTTAGATATGGCTCAAATATACCCTAAGAATGTTATGAGCTGCCAGTTTGTCGTAGACACAACTGCTATGCTTAGCCAGAGTACAACACTTATATGTTCAGTTTGGGAAGGGGTCACTGCACTGGATTGAAACAGTAATCACAGTAGTGTATTTGCAGGAGCTCTAACATATTTGCACATATTTTTGTAAAGTCTGCTATACAGGGGTAATGGTATAGTGATGACGGGCACACTGTGTTTTAGGTGTACTTCCATCACATACTCTGCCATATCACTTATCTCACAGGTGTATAGTACTGGCAGCATTAATCGGACATAGCTGCAGTACATGTTATTACAGGCCTGTCTTGTCTGTGTATATCGTAGTGTGCTTGTGTGTTGTGCATGGGATCAGAAATTATGTGGTATGTATAATGCAGTTGTGGCACCTCACCTGTATGTGTGTGTATGAATCAGCAGACATAATAGTGGAGATATTAATGTAGGTATGTTGTAGGAGATTGGAGTGTGTACGCCTCACTACCTGATTTCAGTGTTTCATTGGACTCTGATGATGATGGTGGCCATAGGGAGACACAGGTAGGGTTGCTGGGGGCTGAATCTGTCCCATGGGTTGACTTCTCACTTCCTCCCCAAACATCCCTGCACACAGTCAGTATGCCCACACATACCCAGTCAACTGCGTCCACAGATATTGGACAGTCAGAGTTTGGCGGCATCAAACAGGAGGGTGTGGTAACTATGGCATCAGTCACTGAAGACACTAGCCATAGCCAAACAGCTGGTGAGGTCCCACACAGGCAGACTGACAGGGGTGCTCGAAGAAAGACTGCTGCCCATTCACTGCCTGTCACAGGTGTTACATCATGAGTCACTCAATGCATGTTTCAATCAATCATGGAGACATAGGCACATTCCAAATGAAACACCTGATGGATGCTTAGGATCATGGATGCATCACTCTCTGGCATGTGTGACTCCATCCACAACATTGGTGATGCCATGCATCACTTCATTGATGTAGTGGATAGACGGTGGGGTGAGACATTGTCAGTCCTTGACTGTACATTGTCTGTGCTAGAACATGTGGTGAGAGTAGGGTGTAGGACACAAGGCATAGGTCAGAAACATCATCTGCTGAGAGTCCATGTGGCCATGCACCCTCACGCTTCCATCCACAGAAGGGAGGGTGATGTCTACACCACAACATGACAGGCCATGGGCATGTGGTCCTGGGCAGTCCCATGAGGGATACGAGTCACCATCAGTGACTAGTACCACATTTGGCCATGGGCATGGTGGTGCCAGTGCCACTTCTGGCAGAGACAGCTCCCATGTTTGTTATCAGAGATGGTGAACTGTCCAGTCTGCCATGTATGGTCCACAGCTGTCCAACATACCCATGTAGGGCTAGCACATGGCTTGATTGTATAAACACACACACACAAAGCACAACTCCATGGCCGAGCTGACCACCACCCCTTCCTGACCCCCACACACAATATCAATTGTATGGCACAGCCTAGGTATCTGGCACCCCCCACACCATACCCCGTGCATGTGATGATACCTATGCCACATCCCTGCTATCCATAACATCAATGCAGGGAAATGCAAATATGTGTCTGATGCACAGGGTAACTATAATACATTATATGACATTGTTTACTGTGGTTCTGTTATGCCATGACAGGTGCTGTCTACTGGCAAGTGTCATGAGTACACATTAACATGTTTGTTCCTTTGTTGCATGATGTTAGACTGGCGGAGGTGTTGCAGACTGACAGGTGTCTTCCAGAACTTTGTATGTTTCTGTTGCAAGGGTCTGAATGACTATGCTGTGGAGATTTGGTGGCAATACAGTGGCTCAGGATGGCATGGTAGCAAAGCAGAAATATGACATCAGCAAGTTAAGGCTTTATATGTGCATGGTTACCTAGGTGCGTCTGTGGAGAACAGTGTGGAAGGGGCAATGGGGCGGACAGCTTAATCCTGAATGCATACCCAGTAACAAGGCATACCACCCTTGATAAATGTCACCTGAGTTTTGTGTACCTACAAATGTAGGTGGTGACAGAAAGCATTTATGCCTAGGTAGATGTGGGCTATTTAGGAGCAGTAGGTACTCACACAGCCTTAAAATGTTCAACCATTGCACACACATAGGCAAGATTGACACATTGCTGCAAGGGGGAATATTTACATGCACACACACACACACACACACACACACACAGATTTGGCCTTTTTGTTATTAGAACTCCTAACTATCTAGTATTATATACAATAGTACTACATACTACTTGCGTGCACCACTGAGCTTATGTGTTGTGAGAGTGTCTGCCAGTGATGTTAAAGGGGATGATATCAGTGGGGTCTGTAAAGGAGGCCAATGGGGGGGTTAACAGGGCCTGGTAATGTATAACCAATGCACACACACATTGGCAAGACATACACACTGCTGCAGTGGGTATATTTACACACACACTCACAGAGAAGGCCTTTTTTGAGATTAGAACCCTTACCGATCTAGTTGTCGATGCTGCATTACTATGTACTAATCGCATGAACCATGGAGGTTATGTGTTGTGGGAGTGTCTGCCAGTGCTGTTAAGGTGGATGACATCAGCAAGGCCTGTAAAGGAGGCAAAGGGGAATCACAGGGCCTGAAAGTGTATAACCATTGCATACAGATAGGCGAGACAGACTCACTGCTGCAAGAGGATATATTTACACACACACACTCACATTGACAGAGTTGCCCTTACTGAGAGTAGAACCACTTCTTATCTATTTGTAGACACTATAGCACTACATACTTATCACGTGTGGTGCACAGCTTATCTGCTTTGAGAGTGTCAGCCAGTGCTGTTAAGGTGAATCACATCAGCAGGCCTTGTAAAGGAGGCCAATGAGGAGGTCAACAGGTAGGCACAGGGCCTTAAAATGTATAATCATTACACAGAGATAGGTGAAACAGACAAACTGCTGCAAAGGTGTATATTTCTATACACACTCAGAGTTGCCTGTTGCAAGATTAGAACTCCTACCTCTCTAGCATTATACGCTAGAGCACTATGGATATATCTCATGCACCACAGAACTTATCTGTTTTGAGATTGTCAGCAAGTGCTGTTAAAGTGGATGACATCAAAAGGCCCTGTGAAGCAGGACAATGGGGAGGCTGGCAGGTAGGCATAGGGCCTTATGTATGAGCATTGCACAGAGATACATTAGATAAGCACACTGCTGCAAGAAGATCAAACACACGTACACACACACACACACACACACATGCACACACGCTTGCACACACACACACACACACACACACACACACACACACACACACACACACACACACACACACACACACACACATGGGGGTTTGAATTGAGATTATAACCCCTGCTTACCTACTATTACACGCTATAGCTCCCAGTACATATTGCATGCACCACTGGTTAAATATGTTGTACACATGGCTGCAGCCATAATACTTGTGTGCCATGCAAAGTGGCCTTGTATTACATAGCATGTGTGGCTTGAAGAGTGAACCTGCTTTATGGTGTTAGTGTATTTAGTGTCCTACAGTGGGGTATGTGTTAATACTCTGCTATGTGTGTACAGGTACCAGTTCCACCATGTCTTCCCGGTTGCAGTTTGCTAGGTGGACAATTAGCCATTGACAATATGGCCTGTCCAAGTCTTGTGATGATACCATTGCACATTACACCACCTGCTCACCATTGTCTGTGTACAGGGTGATGTTCCACAGGCAACGGGCTCTGTGTTTGGCCAGTTCTGTGATTATGAGGCCTTGATCCGTTACCATCAAACAACTGCTGTGTGTGTGTAGATGCAGATAACCCAACATTCTGCATGTATGTGTGGACATTCGTACATCCCCATACACATATACACATGTGTGTGTGTGTGTGTATATATATATATATATATATATATATATATATATATATATATATGCATACATATATATATATATATATATATATATATATATATATATATTAATTAATATATATATATATATATATATATATATACATAATATATATATATATATATATATATATATATATATATATCTATATATATATATATATATATATATATATATATATATATATATATATCTATATATATATATATATATTTATATGGGTCTACTGGGTCTATTCCACATGACAGAAATCTCATCTGACTGACTTTCATTTGAATGAGACCAGAATACCTAGTTTTCAATATACTAAGAACTCACTTGACTGAAACTCATTATATTGAAAGCTTACAATGCTGAATTTCAAACTACTAACTTGTAAACCATAGACATGCACACTTACAACACCAATGACTAACTCTTTCCAGAACTTAAAAACTACTTACACTTGCTCTTAACAGGAAACAGACAGTATAAAACCAAGCTAGTTGAGTGGCTACGCCCCCCCCCCCACCCCCCTAACTATATATACTAACTCCAGGATCACACTACAGTGGGGAAAAGGGCATACACCTTTTACTTATCTGCCACTACTGTTGGGATTGCACAAAACATCCATCACATTACATTAGATACTTCCCATAAAAATGTAAACAGACATACCCACATTTAGAAACACTAAGACACAACATTCTACTTGACTATTGGTATTCTGACAATCAGTACTATAAGGTACAGTAATTCTTTTTATCACAAGCAAGTCACAGAAGAAAGGAAACTATATATATATATATATATATATATATATATATATATATATATATATATATATATATATATTTATATATATCTGTGCCACTTACTGATAGATTGAGTAATCATGTGTGAGGGGAATAGACAGAGACAGATACATATACATAGCGCTTGGATGCACACACATATTTTTATATATCAGTTCCTCAGGCAAAGGAAACATCAGACATGGGCTCAAGTTAGCTAAATGTAGGAGCATGCCCAGTGTGACAAGGTGACTCCAGGTCAGTACTACCTGTACTCCAGTCCAGGATTTTGTGTGCTGCAGCCAATCTGCTGCTGCACCTGATTCAACAGTCATCTCTTTGATATTTTGTCCAAGGCATTCCTTGGCTGTCTGCTGAATGTAATATATGTCTCATACCTATCAAGTGTGATGAATGTAATAAAATGTACAGAGTTCTGCATATGTATGTTATGTTGTACATAGCATTGTGGATTTCTGGTAAATTATTTGCAAACTGATATAAGTTGACATTAGGACATGCTGACAGACATTTGAGTTACTAACTCCATACACATCAGCAAACCCATGTTAATGCACAACCTGTTATTCTCTGCACTTTATACATTTGTCTGGCCAGTAGTTAATCCTTCCCCTTGTATTCGAGCTTTTGTCAACCACTGTTAGTGGCTTTGTTCAGATTTCCTGCTGTAAGTGGTTGTGGGTATGATGTGACTAGGGTGCATGCTGTAAAAGCAGACACGGGGTGAAAGTCTACATGCCTCTTACTGGATATGTTTCTGCTGGATTTCCAGCATTCCACTCCATATGTCCGTTCTCTTCCTCATACAGTTGTGGTTTCCTGGTAATATACTAATACATGGAGCCCACAGAAAAGTACTGACACAGTTAAGTGATGGTCTTAAATCCTTCTGCTAATCTGACCTGCTGCAACCTACTGTTATACTAGCTACTTACTAGGTTACTCAAAGCATATGTATAATGTCTGTTAGTTTGGCCCTCTGCCACTCATTGTCTCTGCCTTTGTCCAGCATTCTGGCATGAACAGATTGAGGCATATTGGCAGTCTGTAGGACTCCTACCATACGAGTACCTCACATGAAAAGTTGCCAGTGTGGCCATCTTCAAACCATCAACATCAGTCACTGTGATAATGTACTTAGCCCAGTGAGCCACCAGAAGATGAGGTTTAATTCCACACACTATTAACAGAAGACAGACAGCCATAAACTGTATGAGCCCTGCTGTGACCCCTGCATTTTGTGTAATATAGGAAATTTAGGCAGGTTCTTTGTGACAGCCCTGGGATTGTGTGGTCTGCAGATATATCCTTGCAAACATATGGTTACTACAGTTGTATGGGAACACTGGTGTGTTGGGGGTAGTGGACTCTGGCATTGACAGTGTTGCATCTGTCCGATGACCCTGCTATTTGGCATTCCCCTTGCAAACTGCAGTGGGTTTTCCAGCCCTGTGACCTCATGCATATTATGGGGTACCCAGTATTGGACACAGTACCTGTTGTCCGTAGTAGCTGTTAGTTTTCTGCAAGTATCCCAGCAACCAACTGTATTCCATTACATGCATGCAGCAGGTCCATATATATGCCACCATAGTTTAGCAACCCGTACATTTGTAGTAAGGGAGAGTGACTTACCTTGTGGATGCAACAGTTGAGAGACCTGTGTTTCAGGGCTGACTCTGTCTGATGCACACAGTACACAGCCAAAACATGGTAAGGTAGAGGTTGTGTGGTGTGGCTGGCATCCTTTTTACTATGTATGTGAGTCAGAGTAAGGTGTCAGTCCTTGGGACCCTAGGTTGTCAGTGTATGTGCTATGTATTGCCTCTTTGCCAAGGCCAGAGCATATTGGGCATGCCTATGTCTGCCTACAGGGGCAGGCTCAGAGGGTTCCTCCTCTGAGTCCCCATGCCTGTAGCTGTGGGGACCTAGGCTCTGGTGGGAGGCTGTGTGTCCCTTCTCTGTGATGGTCCTGACACAGCTGGTTTCCACAGGATCATATTAGCATGGAGCATACTGGGAACATCAGTACATATGTTGCTGGAGAGTACTGCAGGGATACACCTGATATTTTTATTTTATTTATTTATTTATTTATTTAACATTTGTTAACTGGGAAAGTCCAACTTGGAACAAAGCCAATTTTTAATGAAGGCCCGGGGAGAAACGCTCCAGATATATCAACACACTGGAAACGGGACTTGAGCAGCCCAAACACACACTCAAAGATGTTCCTAATTTGTACATGTGCCTCATTATGGCATTCTTAGGTAGGTGTGTGTGTGCATTTCTGATGAGTGTCATCATCCACGGTTCCAGTGCATAGCGAGCATCCCTCAGTAGATGGCCATACAGGATGACCCCCTGGCAAATGTCTGGTATAGCTGTTATGCATGCAAGATATGGGAGTCATGATAGCTGCCAGGGCTGCAGGCACACACACTCATGATAATTCTCTGGGCATTACACACAACTTGGGAGTTGATGAAGTGATACCCCTTGCAGATGACATAGGCTCTACCCTCCTCACCAGGTGGTGCTTTGATGTGTGCATGAGTGCAGTCTATGGAACCCAGCACTACAGGGTATTGTGCCATATGGTGGAAGAGGTGCATACTGCTGGCCCTCTCCTCAGGGTTGTGGGGTAAATAAATGTGCTCACTGGCATGTGTTTGCATGGCATCCAGGAACTGATGGAGAACCCAGTATGCAGATGCTGTGAGACCCCCATTATGTCCCCAGCTGGTCTTTGAAAAGTACCTGTAGCAAATATTCTAAGGGCTACACATACCTTTGTTTCCACTGGAATGGGTTCCCCTCTCTTGGCTTTGGGTCTCAGTTGAGGGTGGCAAAGCTCGGTAAGTTCTTGTAGTATGCCCCTGTCTACCATGTAGCACTCTACAATCTCCAGCTCATGTAGCCCCTGGAAGGTTACCCTGGGCCTGAACACTCTTCTCCTTCCCAGTCTAGGCCTATTGTCAATAGCACCATCATCACTGCTGGCAGCCTCTAGCACATACAGATATAGCAGAGCAGCAGCCCCTATCATTCTGTCAGTTAAAATTCCCAAGTGTGTACTCCAATGGTACACAATATGTGGAAAAAAATCAGATTGTAAGGTGTATGCATACTTTATAGAGGTGTGCTACAGATGCAGCCTGTACGATTGGTAAAATATAATGCATGCCACCAGTCAGGTATATCACTGAGGGGTTTGAATGGCCCAATGTCTGTAGAACAGGACTTAAAAGTACTTTATACATGATTGACTTTCCTAGGCTATTATCTTTTTTTTTTTTTTTTTTTTTTTTAAATACCTTTTCTGCTAAGCACTGTGGCTTGGAGCACAAACCTTCACTGCTGGTTTAAACACTGCTCAGCAGTCTGGACACACCCCCATGTACGGTCATGCCTAGCATAGCTTAAACCAGCTAAAACATGCATGCTACAGCTAAATAAAGCTTAGCAACACTAGACAAACCCCCTCCTGCTTAGCTGAGCTGCGCGGCATGCAAACAAGCACCTTTCAACTCCAATCTGCTTAAACATAATGTGACACACCCCCTTTTGATGTCAGCTACCTCTTCTGTGGGCACCAACATGGCTCAGGAACTACACCTGTTTTATCTGTGGACACAGTAGCCAATTTTTTCTATTCCCTAGCCCCAACTCATTTGCTTACTGATCCATGCACATGGCCTGGATACTTCACTATTCTAGGGCCTGCCTCCTTAGCAACCACTGAAGTCAATCACTGTACATACTGCTTGCAGTGCCCTATAATGCATTATTCTCACATATGTATTATTTTTGAATTTTATAATTTTTAATATTTTTTTTTGTAACTGCAGGTTTGTGCACCACTGCACAACACCCAAACATGATATGGCTATTTATTTTTTATTATTTTACATTATTTTTGCACATACATCCCATAGTTTTGCACATATCTGTCCCTAATATGCAATCCCTGACCTTCTAAATGGGCTTTTACAGCCCCTGTTCTATTTTTGCTTTCTTGTACATGGTAATTTTCCATGTACACTTTGGACAACAACACGGCATCTGCACAACTACGTATCTGCATGTTGGATCATTCCAACATCCACATTTGACCTCATTTGCATGACATTCCACCTCCTTATAAGGTGATTTGCATGCTTGTACATGCCCCTCTGCTCCATTTACTAGATTGCATGGCTGCCGGTTTCTGTGTTGGGGACATGAAACTCTGCCTACATTGAAAATCACTCCATGTAGGCTGTATTGAATTCTTTCACTGACAGGGTATGCAAAGTATAAATATGAAATACAGAAAGCATAGGTTTTAGTAAAGGTACTTCAACTATTACAACACATAGATATTTACAGGTTATTTATTACACAAATTTAAAAGGAAGACATCTATTACAGCACATAGAAATTTAAAATTTAAATAGATATAATTATTAGTAATAAATCTAGCTGAGAATTTACAGACATAAGTTAGTATAGTATATGGAAATTCTGCTTCAAGATATGTATGTTATAGGTGTAAAACAGATTTTACCAGTTATAACACATTAAAGAATTGCCCAGTTATAATTAAATCATAAACTTAAGACTGGGTATGAAGTTAAGTTGGGTATGCTCTACTGAAACCATAGATTCCAGACCTATGATGCTAGACTGTCCCTGGCTCAGACTCTTCTTCTCCCCTCCCTTGTCTATGTCACCCCAATGCCAACTAATATTCAAACCACTACGCTGGCCAAACTCCAACAAACCTACCACAAAATAGCAAGATTCATCACAAACTCCACACATAACTCACACCACTGCCTCACACTCAACTCACTACAATGGCTAGAACTCCCTCAACAACTCCTTCTATCTCAGTTACAAATTATTCACTCTATAATTTATAAATCATCCTCCTCCTTTACTCCTTGGTATCCATCTACACACCAACTCGCGCACTTCGTACTTCTAAACAATAACTCCTTGACATCTACCAACCCAAAAAACTATCGGTATACTACTATATAAATCCACTCTATCCCAGGCTTGGAATAACCTCACATCCCAATTACGTTCCATTACACACCCTATACAATTTAAGAAAGAACTCAGACTACACTTTATTAGAACCAAAACTTGTACTTGTCATGACCCTACCTAACTTCAATACTATTCTGTATTACACATTTTCCATACAACATCTCAGCATACTTTTTTACCACTCCAATACTATTCCTTTCTACCACAATCTCATACAATATTCACAGCATATTATCCTCCACATATTTTTCTCTAACATCATATTACACCTCTAGATAGCCCTTCCACCCCATTCATGAACTTGCTATACACCTTACCACATCAATGATACATCAGCTACAGGAAAAAAAATTATTTTGAAGTACAGTACTTATTTGTACTTTTAGTGCTACTGATCATATCCTTGTTATGCCTCTTAACTTATCACTGAGAATTGCTTTAAATTTTACTGCTAATAATAATTGTTTTTAATTGTAAACTAAAACTGTTATGCACACTTAAACTGTCTGTAACTGGAACTTTTCCCCTCGGGTCTCCACTGAAAAAGGGCTCCTGGCCCAGCTGGACTAACACGGTTAACAAATGTCAATAAATAAATAAATAAAGAGACTTTAATCCAAACAGACCATAAGTGCTCAGGTGACACCTAGTGACCAAAATTAAAATTGCAAGTTTATTTACCAGATCAAGAAGACTTATTTTATATTAGTTCTAGTGATCATTATAGTATCTTTTGCAGAACATATTAATAGATTTATAAAGTAATTTCAGAAGTAAATCCCATTTCAGTAATTTCAGAGACAATTGTTATGGAATAAATTCTGCATAAATGCAGTTACATAATAAATCCTACATAAATACAGTTAGTAAAATTAACCTTGTATAGGTCTGAAAATGTAAGTTTAGGCCTGTGTTTTCATTTTATATTTCATATTTTAAAACGACTATAGAATGAGATATCTCTGTGTGCTCAGGTATCTCAGAAGAAGTTGTACAGCCTGGTTTTATTTTTGTTAGACAAAAATACAGTATTCTATTTGCATAAGTGTAGAAATGCAGCCATATTACAGCAGACCTTCACAGTGTGCATGCAGTTTTAGTGAATGCACCTTTAGTCAGTGAAAATAACCTTCAGTAAAGAATACTGACAAGAACAATACTTGGTTGAGTTGTCAGGATGGCATGCAAAACTTCAGCAAGGTCTGCAAATGCAGAGCAATATTTTCTTGTTCACACTATACAGAGACTTTCAGAAGTGCTTCCTCGGGTAGTGTGATCACTAATGTGGATGACGGATGCCTGGCAAGAACTTTCCTGGATGGTGAAGTGATTCCCCTGGCATTACCTGTTCTTATGACCAGTGACAACAAATCTACCATGACTTAAAGGAACATTTCCCTGAGCTGTTTCAAGAGACAGAGGAAGATGTGAAAAGAAACAGCCAGAAATTTACTATAAGTATCTCCTCCCAGTACTAGTTTGTTCTGTTATTTTACCTATTTTTCAGAAACACTTTGGAGTGCATTTAGTTTTTTTGGCAGTGAGAAGAAATTGAACATGGTTAAATGTCACAGAAGGTATAAGGGAATCTCCCAGCAGTGGGATTTGTATTTTATCAGTGGCAGTCCACTGTATGACTGCAGTTGTGTAGATAACACGTTTGAATGTGCAAAACATTTTTTCTCACTTTGTCATCCTTATGTGAGCCTAGTTGTAGTAGAACAGAAGGGGTCACCACTGTCTGGTCAGTCTGTCCCTGTTGAAATCTTTTGACAATGGAGAGCCATTGGCTGACAGATCACCTCGATCATGTGGATTAGGGTTTCCTTACTGGAGGCGACCTGGAGGGTTTCATTGGTGCCCTCTGAGATCACTGCTCAGGAAGGTAGAGACATTTGCTTTGCTAAGAGAGGGACAGAGAAGTGCATCCTAGTTGCTATCAACAGCCAAGTAGACTGGCTGTGCCTGAAATGTAACAGTAACTCGGTGTTACTTCAACAATGAAGAGCTCCATCTGAAATGGCCCATGGCATTCCTCAATTAGCAGGTCCTGGGCATCAGGCCATAGGAGGAACAAATTACAAAATAATATCTGATATGGACACCACACAAAAAATAATTTATTTAAAGGAAAAGCATAACTGAGAGAAAACTTAGAAAATCATCTTAACACATGCAAGACCTAAAGAAGTTGCAAGTAAAAACATGCTTGTGTATGATGATTTTCTAAATTCTGTTTAAATAAACTGAACTTTTTGTAGTTCCTATCATGGTATTTATTTCAGATACTATTGTTTAAATTCAAGAAGGCAAAAAAGTAGTAAGTTTTTCAGATTATTTTCATTGCATGTCCTCTAAATGACTTCTAATAGTAAATTACTGTCTCTTTTAAATGTATGCAAATTATACCCTGGTCTCAAGAATTTGGTAATTATATGCTGTCTGCTGGATGCTGGCTGAACTTTCATACTGAAGAGTACTGGAACTATGTTTGTCTAAAATGTTTCTTTACTTCAGGCAAGTTAGACGTTTTCTGATAGTTTAGCATCACTTTCTCACATCTTTGCTTCTTTTAACAGTATTTTCCTTTTATGTTTGTTTTATTATATAAGATGCATCTAAACAAAACAATCATAACCAGATCTTTTCTGCAGAGCTGCTTTCATAAAAAATACATTACAAGACTTACTTACTCCTAACTTAGGGATAAAAAGTTTTTCTTTCTGTAAATGTTATTTGTTCTGTACCCACTGAAGCAGAGGTAGGGTTCCAGTGACCTTTTGCAGAGTCAGAGTTCTCATTGCTCCATGATATTTAAAATCATGCCAGCTTTGAATACAAGCAACATTAATAAGTGCTTCGACATAATTACATCTTCAGAAATAATTGTGTTCGTTTCTCCTGTGGAGTTGCCTTATCTATAATTTCTTTTGTATTTGCAGCTGCTGTGTTTTTAATTTTACATTAGTTAAGCGTCTCTTTTTTATTTTTCTTCCAGTCTCTATTCTTTGTAACTCACTGCATAATTAGAACCCCATTTGGAGCTTAATACTTCTGAAGACATGCAAATGAATGCAATTTCAGGCTTCAGTTTTCAGCTGATAAGCTATTACATGTAAAAGTACAGGTGTGAATATACTCACATAAACATAGAAGCTCAAGAAAAAGGACCACTGTTGGAGTATTCTATTTAACTTGGAATAATGCTGTGGACAGACGTCTGAACATTTAGCTGGACTTCCAGAGTCTTTGAAATCCCCATAAAAAGCAGCCTTTTCCATGCAGTGGACATCAGTCAGATGTACAGTATAAAGTGACCACGCCATCTTCATTTTATTTATTTATTGGAGGGTATGGTAACTGAAGTGGTCTCTAACAAGCACACTTCTAAAATTTGAAAAGGCATACTGAAAGTAAATTCCACCCAAATGAACATGAGAAGGAACTAGGAAGGATAGGTCACTTTTAAGTTGAGTCAAGGAACCTGACACAAGCTATAGGTCTTAAGTTGTGAGGAAGACAACTGAAGGGATGTATTCTACACTGTAGTTGTGTTTCTACTGGAATATTTACGATTAGAGAAAGCATGCTGAAGTTCACAGATTTGGGGTGCATTGCAAATGCCTAGTGTTCCAAGTCTTAAAACATAAAGAAGATAGACATAGGAGGAGCCCTGCATTGTTGCAGTGATTTTCTTGAACATTTACAGTTACAGTAGCCATGCTACAAGCTGACCATCCCTGTGTATATTGGAAATGTCCAGTTGTAAAACAGCCTTTAATTCCAAAAATGCTTAGTAAGATTGCAGTGCATGACTCTACTGTCAGCATCTGAAGATCCACCATCAGTTTTGGAAGATGCACTGGTGCTTGGGGATAATATAAAGGGAAATATCAGAGCCAGGGCTGGTACTCTAAACCTATCAAAGGTTAATGTTCATGCTCTCTGCTTTTGGAAGCTTCCAAAGCTGCTACCTTCTTGTACAGTTTATTTTGATTATTAAATAATCACCACACTTTCCAAGGTACCCCTTGGCCTAATGCTTATAATATTTTTATGTTGTAAGAAAGCACAGACATGTTTTACCATTCACTTTAAAACCATTTTATTAAAAACACACACACAATGGTTACACTGGGAATCATTTTGATTTTCACCAAGGTAAAATACACACTGAAAATGACAGCCTTTCAGTAACATGTTAGCCTCAAGCACACATGTAGGTGACCTTTTCCAGAAGGATAAATGTTTGTGGAAAGATCTCCAAGTCACAGTCAGAAAAGATTCTTAATTTAAAACAGTAACAGTGCAATAAACTCTCCAAAAAGCATTACAACATGATTCTTCATGTAGGTACTTATTACAGCTCTAGATGTCACTTAAATGATACTGATGGACAGATCTCAAGTTGTTCAATGAAGCAAAAAAAACTGAAGATACTATAAACACTGTCACTTTTATACCATACATCATACTAATCCCCGTGGTGTGAGAGATGAGTATCCTCTATAGGAAATGACCATAAACTCAGGAAGTCAACTTAGAAGGTCAGACATCTACCTGTGATATAATTCCCATGTTATATATAGTAATATAGCAGTAACTCTTACAATGTACCTCTACTTGTGTGAAAAGGTAGAGTTAAAAATGAGAAACAGCAAGAGGATATGAAAAACAAAATATTGAAAACTACTCAGTCACAAAAAATGATAAAGTGCTCAGACAAAGAGACTATCATTTAGAACACGTATTCCTTTAACACATCATGATTATCCCAACATCCATGACACTTCACTAT
>NC_056731.1:20783707-20963707 GCF_019279795.1 Protopterus annectens
TCTATGCAAAACTGGCATGCATAATGGTTTCCCTCTCTTACCATAGCCGCAGAAGAGAGGGCATGCAGTGTGTAGTCTCATGGGATGCATTTGGCCAGGATGAGGCAAGTGCATGGTATGTAAGAAAATCAATAAAATACTAAATGAATGAATAAATGAATAATAAAATAATAAAAAAAAAACAAGTACAGATATTGCAGTCTTAATAGTCATGTATGAAATACGTAGGACATCATACACTTTCATTAATGTGGCAGTGCATATCTGAACTGTAAAAGCAAGTAAGCATAAAGTACTGTGTAGCATACTTTTCAACCATTACTTAATGTTGCTGAATACCCAGATTAAGAGTCAGTGTTGTGGTCTGCTCATTGTCGGAAATATACTGTAGATTGCGGTCAATAACTGATTAGGGTAAACATGTATATTAACAGAAGTTCTATGCAGCTATCTATGTCTTTAAATGCAAGATCTGAAACAACATGAATCAATAATGTGTAAAAGGAGTCAATGCTGTGATAATGTTGCATTTTAAATAAAATGTTCAGTATTACTGTAGTCACTGCTTGTGGGTTCTAATCCCACACTAGTCAATTGAAAAATTGTGGTGTTGTCAATACTGTTTTACCATTTCAGCAATAAAATATAACCATGCTTGTATGTGAAGTACACACCCATAGACCTGTGCCTTTAATGTGCAGCTGTGAAGTGTAATCAGTGTATATGGACATACCTCTCAACTGTCACAATTTTTGAAGAATGTGCTGAATATTGCCCCATGTGTGCGTTCTATTTGGTATATAATCTTGTTTTACTAGCCAGTCTCTGGCAAACTGGAGAGGATCAATGTCAGGAAAAATGTCAGACCTCTGAATTGCAGATATTAGACATCTCTGAAAATGCATTTTAATGCCAAATATGTTACCCGAACACCTTGCTACTATTGTAAGAGCACCTATGTAAGAATGTTACCTATTGTTGTGCTTTTGTCCCACCATTATGTATGGCTTGGGCCAGAATGTCTCGTGCTAAGAAGTTGAGAGGTATGTATGTGGGACATCATATATCCAGTATAAGCAACACTGAATGATTGCTGGATGCAGTATGATCTGAACTATAGTGTGTATGTGTAAGGAACAGGGTAGTATTTCAAATAATAAATGTCATAGTAGTCAGTAGTGTAACAAGTAAAAATCTAATATATATATAAAAGTACTTATTTGTAGCATGTTTTGTTATAGTTTCTGTGAAATTACTAATGTCCTCCTTTTTTCTCTCACCCCACCCCTTCTCTTCTTATTTATTTAATCAATATATTTACAATCATCATTTGCTATTATCATACTATTTGGTATTGCCTCTTATGTTGTCCTTAAGTATAATGTAATATTGCTTTGTTGTTAAATACATTTTCATTTACATTACTTGTTGTTTTCTACATTATATTATTTTTCAAATTTTCCATTATTCATTATTGTTTTATTTTATCTTATTCATTACATTTGTTTGGGTTACTGTTTTATTTTTGTTGTGTTTCTGCTTTATTTATCACAGTGCAATAAGGTAGGCTGGTTTCTGGAGATCCACCTGCCTTGGCTTCCCCAGCCACGGTCTGGTGGCATACCCTTGCTGCTCCTGCACTACCTGCACCTTCAGGTAGTTCCACCCCACAGGCCAAGAGTATGCCCCCCTCTGAGAATGGACACAGATGGGATGCCTATGTCACCCATTCACAACTGCCAGGCATGGTGGAATAGGCTTCTGCAGCAGACTGTGGGCACACACTTATGCTGGATGAGGAACATGCTGTCCATCTTGGGGCAGCAAGCTGGTTGCAGGCACTGGTGTTAGCCACTGCATTCACACAAGCAGTGAAGGTACAGTGCTGACAGTCCCATGGCTGAGGACTTGAGTCATGCTGTTACCATGTCTGATGTCCATGGGAACTGAATCCCCCCACCCCTTCCCCAGCAAAGGTGTTCACCCCCCCTCTTGTGTCCCTCAACAACCATATGTGCTATTTTGCATGTCTTGTCTGTCTGCAAATGCTTCTTCACCTTCCTAACTTATCTCCCCCACACATACCTATGTCCCTCCCCCACACATACCTATGTCCCTTCCCCAACATTCCATTCTCTCCTTAAAAAAGGGCACCTGTCCCGAAAAAAATATTGTTCCATATATAACTCTCCATTTTGCTCACGTGCCCACTGGACACACTTAATTTAGTCCAATTGACTTGAGAACAAATTCAGCTAAAAATCTTTGTAAGTGCACAGTTGTTGCTGTGGAAGAAATTGATAGCTATGGTTCTTTCCTGCACATTCCTACCTGCCTTTCACTATGTTTCCCCCCTGCTTACACCCCATTTCACCTCTTTCCCATCTCATGAGTTTTCTTTTCTTTAAAGAAAATGTGCACAATGTTGTGCTATGCAAAGCATCTGTAAGCTAAGCTAAATGTCTGTGTATTTTTAAATAAATGTGAAAGCATAATAACCACATTCAAAAAGTTCACTTATGTCCTATTTCAAACCCAGTACCATCTGAATTGAACAACAGTGCATCAACCCGCCAAGCCACACAGCCAATTATTTAGCATATCTGTTGTAAGCAAAACATAGTAATTGTCATTTTCTCATCATTAAGTGTGTTTTCTTGTTGCTCCACATCGCGCCACATCATGCAGCAAATCTGTTAAATGATTAATGCAATAATTGGAATTAAACTGGGAATCTGGTAGCAAAATACATCACTATAAAGCCATACACATAGTAATAGATGTAAGTGAGGTATGTAACAGCAGTTCAGTATGTAATTATCTGTACAACATGTAAAACACACCTCCTATATCCCTGACTCTGTAGCCCAATCGATGAAATGCTTTAAAAACATTAATTTTTTGGTTCAAGTACAGTTGTGTCTAGCATTTAAAATACATATATGTTTACATCAGTATTATAAATTGTGATACGTGTGACTGTCATCACATATTTATGCAGTACAGATGGAATGTCTGTTTCTAAATAATGGAGGTCTAAGGCCTACAGATAGGAACACATTTTAAATATTGCTATTACAACCCTAGAAAGTGCCTAGAATGTCAGGTTATGCATTGGCATGAATTCCCACAGGTATTTGAAATATGTAATTCAAATGCGGCCCGGTAATTTCAGACTGCAGTCCTCAATGATTTGCCAGTGATATTCCTGACAACCACAGATGTAAAAGTAGCAGACATATATGGCAGTTGGGCTAGAAGCAAGGGTTGCCAGCACTCAGGTTCCAGATGATTACCATGACATTACATGTGACTTGGCAGTTGTTCGAGTAGTTAAAATTATGGTTAATGTACCCTCTACCTTGTAGGACACACCAAACATGTTGCCTTTCATTCTGGTAATGATAACTGTGGCTAACATACTTACCTTAAACAAATACTTTAATTTCCAGTGGGATGAGTTTCCTCAATCTGGCTCTGGCTGTTAATCAAGGCTGTCACAGGTCCCCCAGTTACTCTTCTGTGTTGTCATCCTGCAAAGTTTTCACCCTCTCTGTCTATGCCTATTGCCAGCAACAGCAACATCTTCAGCCTGTATATAAGATACGTCTGCACAGACAGAATGTTTGTAGCAGCTGCTTTTTACATACAGATGTACGTAAAAAGCAGCTGCTACAAACATTCTGTCTGTGCTGACGTTGTATCTTTATCCCACTAATTTTCACCTCAGCATATAAGAAAGGGGATAGAATCTACATTGATGCCTTATATCTTATTGAGTAATTGCATGGGATTGGCTGATTGTACTGAAAATCAGGTATAATCTGCATTTAGGATTTCTGAAGCACAGAGTGGCTCAGATGCAATCAATTGCTAATGAGAACCATCATAAAAAGGAAAATTGTAGCTAGGCAAACCAGAGTGGATAAGAGTTACTTTTTATTTCTAACTTTTTGACACATTTATTGCAAAGCGATATCTTTCAACAGAGGAGTATTGTAGTCTATCATGTATGTATCCATTTTGTTTTCTACATGATGCATATGTTTGAATATACTTAGAAAGAATGTGGATTACATCAGTAGGCCTTTGTTAGAAATGTACTCCTGACATGGCATTGATCCCCAGCCCTGTTAGATGTACAGAGGATGCAGAGTACACCAAGGGTATAATGCTGTGTGATAACTAGGTACACAGGTCTCCTGGGTATTTCCTTTGATATCAGTCATAACGGTACACTGCTGTTTTGTTGGCACTATTGTTTATTTTTATTTTTTGTGTGGGGTATATTTTCTGGTATGGGGCACACTACAATGGACTGCTGTGTTGGGTGTGTGAGCATACGTATCTGTCATGACACAAACAGTAGTATGTCACTATTGCTACTATCCTAGTTGCATCTGCACCCTTTTTATTTTTGGTCAACTGTTGAATATAAGATGTGTAATGAAGGGGTGAATTCTGAGAGCCTTCCTTTACAGCTGTATCTCTACATAGTTTACTTGTATGTATGTGATCCTTATACAGAAATCTATCAAGTCGGAGAATTAAGTACCTCAGAGAACAATAAAATAGCAAATCCAATAATCAAACACTGAGGTACAAACACAGCCAACTGGAGCACACTTAAACTTTATTCAAAAGGTGTAAACACTTTCGCGTCTATCCAAGATACTTCATCAGACATATCAAATAAACTAATGGCAATAGTTTAAATAAAATAAAAAAAAAATTCCACAATCAACCAATTAGCCAATCCCATTAAGGAATAGCCTAAAATTAACTCAACTGCATCACTCTTATTTCAGTACAAATAAGTATATGAATAAAACAGTAATATATAAACCCTATAAATATATATGTCTAATCTAGTTTAAAAATGCTAATGGCATATAATAAATTATTCATTGTAAATAAATAAAATTTATAAGACATTAGGTTCATAGGTGTGTACTAGGCTAATGGCCCTGAGGCCTTTACAAGTCTAGCCATAGGATTATCCTGGCATAGCGCCACCCGACCTTAGTTCCCAGTGCCTCTGTCGAGTAAAACCACTGGTGTTATCCCCGGGGTGAATTTTCAGTTTCCCATCCACTCATCAAGTTTATCTTGAAGAGGGTCAGCGAGGTGCTCTGCTTGACATGTATAAGAAGTCTGTTCCATAGCATGGGCAGTCTCTGAGTTATGAACCTGTCCCTCCAGCACATTCTGTTAATTGTGGTAATGAGGTAAAGGTCTCTGGAGCGTGTGGTGTGGAGGGATTGGGATTCCTTTAGATGTAGCATTTCTAACAGAGCTGAGTCAGACATGGCTTTGTAAGTCAAGCAGAGATCACCTCTAAGTAGGAGATATGAGACAGAGAATAGTTGGAGTATTTTGAGCCTGTCCATATAGGACAAGTGTTTAAGGCCTATGATCCTCTTTGTGAGGTACTTTTGTGGTCTCTCCAGCTGTTGGAGGTGTCTAGAGAGGTGCATGCCAAATGGGGCATTGTACTCGATGATTGGCCTAATGAGGGAAGAGTAGAGGGAGACAATGACCTCTTTCTTCCTGAATGCAAAACCCTTAGTAATGAGATGTGCCACATAGAAGAACTTTCTGACAACAGTGACAATGTGGTGATCAAAAAAGAGATTGCTGTCAACCTGTCTTCCCAGATCTCTTATAACACCTTCTGTGTTCATTGGACTACCATCAATGTGGTAATTTATGGGAACTGTGTTTTTCCCAAAGAGGATGACGACACATTTTTTGGCATTGTGCTTAAGGCCATGGTTCTGACACCAGTCGTTCGTCACAGTGAGGCCATTCTGTAGGATATCAGCATCACTTGGGGAGTTAATAATAGCTCCCAACTTGCAATTGTCTGTGAACTTTGTCAGCCAGAGTCCCTTCGTGTTGGTCTGGACTTTAGAGAAGTAGATACCAAGCAGGAGAGGAACCAGGACTAAACTGTGTGGGACTCCAATCATGACTAATCGGCAGTCTGACTTGGAGTCAACTACTTTCACGCTGTGGGTTCTATCTGTGAGCCAGTTTGCAACCCACCTAGTGATATAGGGGTTGATGCCAAGCTTAATGAGTTTTTCTATGATTCCTGAGTGGGGAATGGTATCAAAAGCCTTGGCCAGATCAAGGTAGGCTGTATGAACCACCTTGCCTTCATCCACAGCTCTGGTGACTGACTCAAAACAGTCGACCAAGTTGAGCAGGCATGATCTACCATTCACAAAACATTATGGTATTAATTAAATGCATTAAAAAGCACATAAAAACATATATCAAAAGTAGATGGCAGCAAAGAACAACAGTTTTTTTAAAAAAATACTCTATCACTTACAATGATCTACCTAAAGTCAAATATATATCCACAATATAAAGATTTAATATTAATAGATAGACCCCTGACAATTGATTTTGATTAAATTCTGACTGTGACATCATCACTTATATTTCCTTTATTAATTAATAATTACTATGATCTATTAATAATACTCTCCCATTGTTTTGTAGTAGATATTCTTAAGAATATTAAATCTTGATATTGTGGATACTTTAGATACTTCATTGTAAGTGATATAAAGTGTTTTTAAAAAAATTGTTCTTTGCTGCCATCTACTGTTGACATACATTTTATATGATTTTTAATGCATTTTGTTAATATCCCTATGTCTTATAAATTTTATTTATTTACAATAAATAGTTTATTATATGCCGTTAGCATTTTTAAACTAGATTAGACATAGATTTTTTGTAGGGTTTATATATTACTGTTTTATTCATATACTTATTTGTACTGAAATAAGAGTGATGCAGTTGAGTTAATTTTAGGGATTGGCTAATTGGTTGATTGTGGAATTTTTTTGATTCCATTTAAACCTTTGCCATTAGTTTATTTGATATGTCTGATGAAGCGTCTTGGATTTATAAATTCATAGGTAGGTACTAGGCTATTGGCCCTAGAGCCTGTACAAGCCTAGCTGTAAAGATTCCCTGGCTTTCACCACCCAAAAATTATTTTCCTGTGTCCCTGTCGAGCATAGCCACAGAAGTGATCCCCGGGGTGAATTTCCTATCTCCCATCCAATCACCAAGATTTTTCTTAAAGAGGGCTAATGAAGTGTTCTGCTTGACATAAATGGGCAGTCTGTTCCAAAGTATGGGGAGTCTCTGGGACAGGAACCTATCCCTCCAGCATGTTTTGTTTATTGTGGTGACAAGGTTTAGGTCCTGGAGTATGTGGCTTGGAGGGATTGGGATTTCTGTAAATGAAGCATGTCCAACAGCTGTGGGTTTGACATGGCTTTGTATGTTAGGCAAAGATTGCCTCTGAGTAGGCGATATGCGACGGAGTAGAGCTGGAGGGTTTTGAGAAGGTCTGCATAGGGCATCTGTTTGAGGCCAGTGATCCTCTTTGTGAGGTATTTCTGTGGCCTTTTCAGTTGTTGTAAATGTCTTGTGAGGTGCATACCAAAGAGGGTGTTGTACTCTATAATAGGTCTAATGAGAGATGAGTAGAGTGGAACAATGACCTAATTTTTTCTGGATGAGAAACCTTTTGTGATGAGGTGTGCCATGTAGAAGGATTTCCTGACTACGTGGAGTGTGGCTATCAAAGGCTAGACTACTGTCCACCTGTGTCTCTAGGTCTCTTATCACGCTTTCAGTGTTAAGTGGACTACCGCCTATGTGGTAGTTCATGGGCACAGGGTTTTTCGCAAAGGGGATGACTATTCTTTTTTTTTGGCATTGAGGTTGAGGCCATGGCTATGACACCAGGCATCTGTCTCAGTGATGCCCTTTTGTAGAATGTCCACATCATTTGGGGATTTGATAATGGCTCCCAGTTTGCAGTTGCCTGTGAAGTTTGTTAGCCATAGACCCTCTCTGTTGGCCTGAACTTCAGAGAAGTAGATGCTGAACAGGAGTGGACCCAGGACTGAACCCTGTGGTACTCCACTTGTAGCTGGTCTGGAGTCAGATTTGGAGTCGGCTACTTTCACGGTGTGGGTTCTGTCAGTAAGCCAGCTGGCAACCCATCGTGTGACATAGGGATTTATACCCAGTTTAGTGAGTTTATCTATGATACCAGAGTGGGGGATGGTGTCGAAGGCTTTGGCAAGGTCTAGATAGGCTGTGTGAACGACTTTACCCTCATCCACGGCTCTGTTGATTGCTACAAAGAAGTCAATCAGGTTTAGGAGACATGATCTGCCTTTCATGAATCCAAACTTTGCGAGGTCCAAAGTTTGAAAGTTACCTATGTCTTTAAGTTCCATGATGATACTTTCCATGGCTTTGCAGATCAGGCTCATCAGGCTAATGGGGGAAGTAGTTCCCG
Organism: Protopterus annectens; assembly: GCF_019279795.1. NCBI lineage: Eukaryota > Metazoa > Chordata > Ceratodontiformes > Protopteridae > Protopterus > Protopterus annectens. The sequence continues at coordinate 20,792,049 of NC_056731.1, forward strand.
GGGTCTGTGGTGGCTTTCCCCTTGTGGAATGGGGTAACCATAGCTGTGCACCATTCAGTAGGCACAAAGTCTGAAGTGAGGCTATGCTTGAAAATGCTACTTAGGTGGGGTGCCAGTTCGTTTTGTAGTTCATGCAGAACACAGCCCGGGATGTTGTCTGGTCCCATGGATGTTGTATTTTTGGATATGGAGTGTATAGTTTTTACCCATGTGGCCATGATTACTGGGACCTGGCAATTTTCCAGTATTGAGATGGACCTTTTAGGGGGTGGGGGGGTGAAGTTTGCACTGAACCTATCTGCCAGGATGTTGGCAACATCAGTTGGTTCTGTATATTTAGTGCCATTGTGCTGTAACTTAGAGCAGATCTGAGTGCCGCCATTAAGATTCTTGACATAACTATAGAATGCCTTGTGGTTGTCTTTAGAATCTGTGGTGATTTTGTTTTTGTAACTAGCTTTGGATGATCTTATGAGGGATCTCAGATTCTTACTGAGGCAGACAAGGGAGTTTTTCCAATCTTGGGATTTTAATCTTTTTTGCAACAGTTTCTTCCTTTTGTTGTAGAGTTTGTTTATGGCAGGGGACCACCAGATTGGCTTCCTTTTTTTGGAGGAGGGGGTCTTGGTTCTATTTGGGATGGCACGATCCCTGCACTCGTGTATGTGTTCATACAGTGCATTGGTGTAAGATTCAGCAGTCGTACTTCTACTTTCCGTCTGCATGGGTGTCATGAAGTTTGCCACTTCTGTCTTGAGAAGCATGAAGTTGGCTTTGGAGAAGTTGTTTATGGTGGTCACCTTAATGGGGGGTGGGGGCAGCATGAGAACATCTAGGGTGATTAGCTTATGGTCAGATCTGACCAATGAGGAGCTGACCTTTGGTGTGGAGCATGAGTCGTCCATGTTGGTAATGACCGGTCTAGGATATTTGGTGCCCCTGGTGGGGGTATGGATAAGCTGATCTAAGGCATTGGAATTTATGAAAGCACTTGCACCTTTTTAAATAAAGTTTATGTGATCCTTAATCCTACACAAATGCACTCTATAAGCACTTACACAAGTGCATGAATCATAAAATGAAAAAAATGAAACAGTACCAAGACACTATCCTTCAAAAAAAGGAAGCCAATCTGGTGGTCCCCTGCCATAAACAAACTCTACAAAAGAAGGAAGAAACTGTTGCAAAATAGAGCAAAATCCCATGAGTGGAGGAGCTCCCTGTTCAGCCTCACTAAGAAGCTAAGATCCCTTATAAGATCCTCCAAAGCTAGCTATGAAAACAAAATCACCACTGATTCTAAGAACAACCACAAAGCATTCTATAGTTATGTCAGGAATCTCAATGGCAACACCCAGATCTGCTCTGAGTTACAGCACAATAGCACGAAAATTACCTGAACCAACTGATATTGCTAACATCCTGGCAGATAGGTTCAGTGCTAACTTTACCCCTCCTCTCACCCCCTAAATGGCCCATATCTATACAGGAAGAATGCAGAGTCCCTTAATCACAACTATGCAGGTAACAGCTGCACTCTCTAAAGCCAAAAACACAGCATCCATGGGACCGGACAACATCCCAGGCTGTGTTTTACATGAACTTCAGAATGAACTGGCTCCCCACCTAAGCACCATGTCCAATCATAGCCTCACATGAGGCTTTGTGCCCACTAAATGGTGCACAGCAACAGTTATCCCACTCCACAAAGGGGGAGCCACCATTGATCCCGGGGACTATGGTCCTATTAGCCTGACAAGCCTGGTCTATAAGGCCACGGGACGTATCATCATGGAACTCATAAACAAGGACATTGGTAACCTCCAAACTCTGGATGCCACCCAGTTTGGATTTGTGGAAGGCAGATCATGCCTCCTGAGCCTGATCAACTTCTTTGAGGCAGTCACCAAAGCTGTAGACAAGGGTAAGGTGGTTCACACAGTCTATCTTGACCTCGCCAAGGCTTTCAACATCATCCCCCATTCTGGAATTATAGATAAACTCACTAAACTAGGTATAAATCCTTACATCACAAGATGGTTTGCCAACTGGCTCACTGACAGAACCGACACTGTAAAAGTTGCAGACTCCAAATCTGACTTCAAACCAGTGACAAGTGGAGTACCACAGGGTTCAGTCCTGGGACCTCTTCTGTTTGGTATCTACTTCTCTGAAGTACAGGCTAACATGGAAGGCCTTTGGCTAACGATGTTCACAGATGACTGCAAACTAGGAGCCATAGTCGAGCTCCCAAATGATGTGGACATCCTACAGAAGGGCTTCACTGAGACAGATGCCTGGTGTCAGAGCCATGGCCTCAAGCTCAGTGCCAAAAAGTGCATTGTCATCCCCTTTGGAAAAACTCTGTACCCATGAACTACCACATAGGCGGCAGTCTACTTAATGCCAAACGTGTGATAAGAGACCTTGGGACCCAGGTGGACAGTAGTCTCTCCTTTGATAATCACATCACTACAGTAGTCAGGAAATCCTTCTACATGGCACACCTCATCACAAAAGTGTTCTCATCCAGGAAAAAAGAGGTCATTGCCCCCCCCTACTCAACATTCATTAGACCCATTATAGAGTACAATGCCCCTTTTGAAATGTACCTCACAAGACATCTGCAGCAACTGGAAAGGCCACAGAAGTACCTCACAAAAAGGATTACTGGCCTCAAACAGATGCCCTACACTAACCGTCTCAAAAATCTCTAGCTTTACTCCGTAGTATATCACCTACTCAGAGGTGATCTCTGCCTAACATACAAAGCTATGTCAAACCCAGAGCTGTTGGACATGCTGCACCTAAAGAAATCCCATTCCTTCCGAGCTACATGCTCTAGGGACCTAAACCTTGTCCCCACAATAAATAGGACATGCTGGAGGGATAGATTCCTGTCCCAGAGACTTCCCATATTCTGGAACAAGCTACCCATCTATGTCAAGCAAAGTTCCTCATTAGCACTCTTCAAGAAAAATCTTGATGAGTGGATGGGAAATAGGAAATACACCCCGGGGATCACTTCTGTGGCTCTGCTTGACAGGGGCACAGAAAAATAACTTTATTGGGTGGCATGAGCCAGGGAATCTTGTTGGCTAGGCTTACTTAGGCCCCATAGGCCAATAGCCTAGTACCTGCCTATGAACCTATGAACCTATTATATGTGTTCTCATTTCTTTGCATTTCAGTAAACATTATGCATGCACATCACAGGCCACTATTTTCTGAGGCAGAAAACAACCTCATCATTGAGGCATTGCGACAACATTATCAAGTCATGCTGTCCTGAAGGAGGGCAAATAAGTCAGAATGTGCAGCTCTGTGGGAAGAACTGATGCAAATCAATGCCATGAGTCATAAAAATTGTATCTACAAGCAGGTGCAACACCATGCCACAGCCATGATCCATATAGCAAGGAGGTTGGCAGCTGACATGGCCAGGAATCAACAGGTCACTGGTGGCAGGCATGCAGCACAACCTCCTCTCACAGCCACGGAGGAATTCCTGGCAAACCTTTCTAAACAGGACAGCTCCTAGACATCCATCAGCCAATATGTTGTGGACATGGATGACACAGTTCTTCTCAAGAGGAACATCCAGGTATGCTTAGTTAGATCATCAGCAGAATACTGTTGCATTCAACCTGTCAAGGTGTATATAGTTTTACACAGGTGTCAGGTGTTTTGTTAACGGCAGTTTTAAGCTCATGTAAGGATTGTCACTCACATACCTTTTAACATTGCAGTTACTGTAGATATGAAATTATTGGATGCATTACCCCCCCCCCCCGTTATACTGTCACAGGTGGTGCTGTTGCTATTACCTCTCCCTTAACTTTTTCATGACAGTCAGGAATTGGAAGAGGCCATGCTTCTCCTGCTGGTAAACAGAATACTGTTATGTCAGACATGTAGTTATATTTCAGTGTATTAGCTAAAGTATCATCCTAGGCCTGCTGGCTGCATTGATGTACTGTCTGCATAATTGTCATCTGCACAGATATTTTCAGAATGTCCACAGTTTAGACTCATACCTCTGTCTTATAGGTATGACCATAGTGATTGACTTGAACACTATTCTCAGGACATTAATGATTGCCATAACTGTCAACTGTACACTTTTTTGCAGAATGTCCACAGCATACATACTTTATTTTTATTTTTCATAAGATTGTAGTTTTCTGAATATTTTTTCCCAATCATTACAGATTAGGGTTAGGTAATAATGTCCACATGTCCTACTTTCTGAGATTGGGCGGTATAAAAGTATGTAATAGTGTTATCAATGTATACAGCTTAACATACATTGCACCATAGAAGTGCAGAGCATAGTAGTGCAGGTATCAATGCATTGCTTTTTCCTTTTTATCACAGGTGATCATAGAGGTTGGTCTTTGTCCACTACACCACCTGATATCATTGTCTCTTCAGACTCTGATGATGATGGTGGCCAAATTGAGGTACAGCTAGGGGTTGCAGAGGCTGAATCAGACACAGAGGTTTACATCCTTCGGCCACCCTCATTATCACCGTACACAGCCAGTATGGCTACATATACCCAGTCCCGAGGCCACAGATATTGGACAGTTGGAGAGTGGGGACATTGAACAGGGAAGTGTGGCTACTATAGCTTCAGTGACTCTCGACTCCATCCATAGTCAAACTGTTGGTGAGGTTCCTCACAGCTGGATTGATAGGGGTGCTCTTAGAAGGCATGCTGTCCCTTCACAAGCTGTTGCAGGTGTCTCATCACTTATCACTTGGTGCATGTTTAGGGCCATCATGGAGTCACAGGCACATTTGGAAAGGAATTACCGATGAATGCTCAAGGTTACGGATGCAGCACAGTCTGACATCCGGGACTGCCTCCACAGTGTTACTGATACCCTGGATCAGTTGACTGACACAGTGGAAAGGGATAGGTCTGAGACAGATTGCAGACTATTTGCCATGGAAAGTACATTGTCTGTGATGGAACATCTGACTGGAGTTGAGCGTTGGTCTCTTGGGCATAGGTCAGCAACTACATCTGCTGAGAGTTAACGTGGCCGTGCCTAATCACATTCCTGTAGTGGCAGTACATCCAGTGCTCCAGAGAGGAGTGTGCTGTCCACACCAAGACATAGCAGGCTTTGGGGTTGTGGTCCTGGGCCATCTTGTGAAGGACACAAGCCCATCAGACATCAGTCACCTTCAGGTAGTAGCACAGCATCTGAACCTGGGTGTGGAGGTGCCAGTGCATCTCCTGGAAGAGCCAGTTCTCATGTTTGGGGAAGAGACAATGAGCTGCCAGCTCTACCGTACACAGAACACAGTTGTCCAGCATATTGACACATAGGGCTAGCACTGAGTTTTGGCTGTGTTCATGTAGACACTCACACACCAATGTCACATTGAGGGCACCTGCAGACACACACACACAACATTTCTATGGTCCATCTTGCCTGCTTCTCTTGCATACTCCCACACACTATTGCCAGCCTATTGGGTCAGCCTAGGCCTCCTACACCCTTACAGCACCCTGTGCAAGTGATGATAACTGTACCACATCTTTATCATTTTTTTCATGAATGCAGGGAAATAAAGCTATGCGTCTGATGCACAGGGTGACTATCTACATTAGTATGAATTCCTTTCATCTGTTGGTGCTGTTGACATACTACTTGTACTTGTCATTTCCAGATGTTGTAATTTTCCATTTATAGTGTGGATAGCATAATAATTTGGATTGTGTAGTACACACCTATGGGTACACATCCACAATCAACCCATCAACGTCAGAGCACAGTACTGTATGTCAGCATAGAAGACAAATGTCATCAGAATGTTAAATACAGTATAATGTTCAGTTTTGCATGTATTTTACCTGGTTCTGAGGTTCATAGGATGTGACTAATGTTGTGACTTGATGATGATTAGGAGCATAGTTGTTGCATCACAATATAATGTCAGAGGACATAATTCTCCAAGGTTTGTCTAGCAAGGTCCACAATGGCAGTGATCCATGTTACATAAGATTTTCAAAATAATTCATGCAGCCTGCCCTTCAAAAGGGTAATAGAGGTGCTTTGCATGACATAGATGTGAGGGCTACCACAAAGAGGTGTGAACCCATGAGAGATGCTCCTGTCCCTCCAGCATGTCCTATGTATGTCATACTGGACATTTAGGTTCCTCAGACATGTAACTGCAGTCCCATGTTAGTTTACATAACCTCCATTTGCTGTCTGGTTGTTTGAAAGGCGTTGTAGCCTTACAAGGCCAAAGTACTTACTGCAAACTTGAACAAGTTTTCTATGACTGCACAGACATCCACATCTAACTTCAAAGAGTGCCTACAGAGAGTGTATTTTACACTGTGAACCCTGAGGGTTTAGCAGCATGACCCTTACTCTGCTGGAGTTGTACATTGTCACATCTATAAGTCTGCTCTTGCAACCATGCCAATAATATGATTATGCTTAAGGCAAGTGCCATATGCCTGGCCATGCATCGTACTCAATCCACCATGTTATCCCACATTGTTAGGTACTGTTTTACCTCAGAATTACACCATGAACTTAATAAAGACTTACATGTATGCATCTATCAGGCCACTGCATAGCCATGACCTGTTGTGATGTATACATAAGCAATAATCTATTGATAATGACATTAGCAGTGTCTGTTGAAGAGAAGTGGACAGCATTCCATAGGCTAATGTAAAATGCTCTGAGTAATATCCATGCATATACCAAGTTGGCTGTAGTGATAATAGAATCTTTACCTATCTAGGTTTACAGACTATAGAACACAGTACTTATTGCATGTACCACAGTTTAAGTCTGACATGAGCATGACTTTAAGTAACTTTATAGTAGATGACATCAGCAGGTCTTGTGTAGGACCACAGATTGGAAGGCCGGCATCAACTGCAAGGCCCAAAACAGTGCAAAACCATTCCATTGTGGGATTCACACTTACATCCTTTGTTATGGAGAGACACACATAGTTGACTGCAGTGAAAGTAGAACCTGTACCTAGCTAAGTTTAATGACTACAGAACGCAGTAATTATCGCATGCATCATAGCTCAAGTGTGACATTGACATGACTTTAGGTAACCTTATAGTAGATGACATCAGCAGGCCTTGTGGAGGACAAGAGTTTGCAGGCTGGCAAGGCACAAAACCGTGTAAAACCTTGCTATCAAGGTTGGGGTGAAAGGGGCACCTGCCACTGGCACATTGTGATAGGGGGAGTGGTTGGAAGTGCAGTTTATGCATTCTTAGTCCTGTACTGGCATTTCTGAATAGTAGTACAAAAATAAGAAATGCACTTCAGCAACTTGTCAAGCTGAAGAACTGAGTGAGTGGGATTCTGTAAGGGGGACTTGCACTAGGTGCTGTATGAGTCAGTTATAGCTTTTTTGTGTGTGTATTGAGTGGTGGTGTAGATGAATTATATCCTCTGTAGTGGGTGGCAGAGTGCAGAGTAAGAGTCCATTTTAGTACTTTTAACACATGCTACTTAATAGTATCAAACACCACATTTTCTTTTAATTAAGTGCCTTTAGTGTTGCCTCCACCACTATGTGTAAATGCTATTACTGAACAAGAAGTTATCCCATGTACCTAATGCTCACCCCCCCATCCCCATTATGTAAAAGTGCCTGTATGGCATGAGAGGTTATCACTGGTGTCTAGTGTTCAACCCATCCACATCTGTAGGGTTATCCATGATTGCTGCTGGTCCCACCGATTCAATGCTGCAAGCTTTGTTAATTAGTGTAGGGGTGAGTGAAAGTATGACAGCCACCCTAACCCACATTCATTTTATATAAATATATATATATATATATATATATATATATATATATATATATATATATATACACACACACACACACACACACACACACACACACACACACACACACACACACACACTCACACACACACATAGATTCACCTCACATAACCCCTCACTAACCCCCTATTGCTACATCCCAGGTAAGCACACACTCACGTATGCAGAACCTCACATACATGCACTCATACATTCCATAATTCCACCTGACCACAAGACTCCCAGTACTTTTCTCTACCACAGTGAGTCAACATTTGTTGCTAGTAGCAACCATGCAGTTTTAATGAGCTTGACAATACTCCAAATTGCTTGGCTGCATAAATGCCTTACAGCAAGCAGTTTTGTGTTTGTGTGTGTGTGTGTGTGTGAACGCGCACATGTATATATGAATTTTTCAGTATGTATGTAAGCACGTATGAATATATGTTTTAATTAATTGCTCATTGACTTGTTTTTTATTTAAGATTTATTATCTTCATAGCTTCTTATTGAAGTGTCAGCATTCATAATCCTGAGTGCTGACACATCAAGAAAAAAAACACTGAAATTGCTGTAAAGGAATGAATATCAAACATCACTCTTCTCATTTAACCTTATTTTTTACAGGGAGGAAAGCCACCTTGAACCCCCAATGTGGGGGACAAGCTACCCACACCTCCCCAGATTATATATACAAACTCTGAGATCGCCATACCCCAGAGAAAAGGGAATATTACATGAAATGGTAAGCTCAGAATGAATCTATGTCCATTTTTACAGCCATTCAGTTTCCTTATTTTGGAACTCATTGAAGCAGTTCCTGACATTTCAAATGATTACCCGACTTTGCAGGTGAGCTGATTCATTGCAAATCAAACTTTTATACAAAGAAAACCGAAAAAAAATACGAATATAGTGATAAATGAGATAAATGGGCAGAAACAAGTGACTGAATTTACTTTCACTAGTTAGTAAAATTGGTAGCCATTTAAAATGTCAGGACCCATTAGAACAAGTCCCAAAACACAGAGACTGAATGCCAAAAAATGGACTTGTATATACTGTCTGTGATGGCCATTTCTCAGACTATTCCATTTTCACCAAGGTATGACAGTCTTGGAGTTGGTATATATAAGCTCACTGGGTGTGTGGGGGGGCTTGCCCCTCATGTTGGTGGGATCAGGGGTCCACCTGAAAAAAAAAAGTTTAAAGGAGAAGAATGATTTTCAAGATTAATACTTTTACAGTGTTTTCTGCCTTTTCTTGGCATGTTGGCTCTTGGCATTTTGAGTTCTGTTCTGACATTTCAGTAGGGAAAAAGTAGAATCACATATAGCAGTATATTAAAATAGATAATCTTAGTGGCATCCTACAAGAACAGCCACTCCCAGCAGCATTCTTGTGAAGAAGATAAAACCCAGAGAATGATTTCATGCTTTCATTATTTTTTCATCATCTTCACCCATCACACAGAACTCAGCTAGAAGCTGATTTAAAAGACAGCACATGATCCCATCAACCAATAAGAGCTCAGCTTGTTATAGAGAGAATCTAAAATTTAAAGACACAGCAACACATATAAAAAGTACATTCAGAAGCAACTTAAAAACCACAACAGATACAGGCAGTCAATAGCAACAGTCACTTCAATTTCATTTGCTTTTGTTTTATTACAGGTTTTAAACTAACTGCAGCATTTAATCCAGGTGCACACAGTCAGCCTGCAGTTTTAAAATCCACCTGTATTCAGTTAGTTCAATGGCATTTAGAGCATCACTACCGCTTATGTTAAAAAATATCCTTTGTATTACTCTAAATTTAAATGCATGGTCTGCACCATTGTCATGAATATGCTTAGCCAATGAATTAGTAAGTATATTCCTTCTAATTTCTGAAAGATGTTCAAAAATACTTTCCTTAAATTTTCCATTAGATTTACCTATACAGAAACTAGTGCATGTCAGTCACATAACTAAATAAACCAGATTTTCTGTGTTACAAGTAGTAAAGCGATCAAATTCATAAATATGCTTTGTCATGGATGCTCAAAAGTATCTGAAGGATCAATGTAATTACAAAAAAACACAATTTTAGCATGGAACAGTATCTTTTCATTTAATTCTAGTGGATTGGTCCTTCTTTTAATGCAGTTCCTTATAGCATATTTTCTGTTTCAGGTTAGGGCATTTTGTTGAGATCTGTTTTTTATTGTTTTTACTGTTTGCTGTATTTGACCAGTTGATCTCAAATACTCAGTTGCACTCCTTAAAGCTGACTGAATTTTTAGACACCATGTTTATAACTTAACTAGGCAAAAGCAACAAGGTTTGATCAGACTTCACATGGTTCTTCGATTGCTGTTACACAAGTTGATAAAGCGGTTACAATTGTAATACTGGATAAAAAATGATAAGATGAATGTGAGAATGAGAATGTAATACGGGATAAAAGGAATAAAAGAGAATATGAGAATGAGCAACGGAGACAATTCAATGCCAACATAAATCTTTTTCTCCAGTACTAGATAGACCAATTGTTTCAGGTGAAAGGTAAGTCACTAAACCCCCCCTCTGAATTACTGGAATTATTTTTAAAGCCCTTGATGGCACATGGTACATCATGTATTAAAGGTTCAAATTAATTCCTAATACTTATAGACAACATTACCTTAGACAACATTACCACAGGTAATAATAATATGTATTTCTGGACGGTTGATGTGGAGAACCTATATATTTCTATAGCACATGCAATAGGCCATGAGACAGTCCAGGCTTGGCTAGCAAACTCTCCATATACATAACACTTCCAGAATTCTTTTGGTGATTAAATTTAAATTGGTTCTGGGAAAAAAAGAGCATTTTCTTCTTTGGTAATTTGTTGTTGTTGTTATTGTTGTTATAGATGAGAGATTCAGCCATGGTTGTTATGTTTGCACTGACTGACACAGAGTTATTCATGTTTCGTGTTTCTTTTGATGTACATTTTTATTTGATAAAAATTTAATTTGTTTTGGTTTTTGTCCAAAATTTAAATATGGTGAAGGTTTTAGGATGAATGTTTTCTTATATGTAAGGGGAACCTCAGTGATTTATCTGTTTATTAAATATTTAAATGGTAGTGATATTGGCATTAGGTTTACAGCTGAATATATACTTGTTTCTAGGGTCTATATTAGATCAGCGAACATTTAAAAAAGCGAACGCTGATTGATTGACCTTATGTAAGCAAAAGCTTACAATCTCGAACAGTCAGATCAGCGATTTTTTTCCTAGGGAAAAAAATCGCTGATCCAAAACACATACACACAACACAAGCACACCAAACAAACAAATATCCACACACATACACCTAAAATCTGACACCTAACCCTACACTAAACTATGCTCACACCACTAACTATCCACTTACCTTAACCCTAACCCTAAGCTCCGTCACTATCGCACACTCACCTCACCCACTCCCTGACCCTAATTCACCTAAACCCACCCTAACCCTCACGTCCACACAATCGCACACATACCTAACCTGAGCCCTAACCCTAGCTCACCTAACCCACCCTAACACTCACATCCCCACAATCACACACTTACCTGAATCTGACCCGTAACTTTTCACCACAGCACTGAAAATACCGAAGCAGCAGAAACAGATAACCAAATTCTTTCCCTAGGAAAAAATTTGGGTATCTGTTGCTTCGATATTTTGAACATTCACTTAAATAAGGTTGATCAATCAGCGTTCACTTGTTTAAGCGTTCGCTGATCTAATATAGACCCTTGTTTCTATGGACTTGCTTCAATATAAATATTTCTAAGCTAGTGGATGGCATGGTTAAGACTACTTTGTTCCAGAAATCCTTCACGAAAAATGCCTTATCATCCCAAGCAAACAATGCAGAACATCCCTATATCCCAGCTCAAAGGAATATGCAAGACATGCTGTGACAATCAAAATGTTAAAAATAGGTCTGACGAATTGGAAAGAAAGTTCATTTTCAGGGGTTACACTTTTTATTCATTTTCTTTTGCATTCAGGCCAATAAATCAAAACTTCGCCAGGTGTAGGCATGACATATTTTACCCTTTTTCTGATCTCATCAGTACAGAATAAGTGGATTGTTTGGCCATACTTTCAACATACTTAGCTTAAAAAACAAGTCTGATATCCATAATATTAATTTAAGTCCAGATATCACTTTTAAAAGTACTGTAATAATTAAATAACACTGATTTGTTATTCCTAGTAAGCAAGTAAACTCTACAAATGCAAATGTGTTAAGTGTTGCACATAGAAATGGAACCATCCCATTGTAAATGACTGGCATATCTTTTATTTTTTCCTGATAAAATGTAAAACAAAATGTATCCTGATGGCATGTTCATCTGTAGCGCATTCATATTTTTTTATTATACAAGATATACGTTACTCTTCTTCTCTGCTCAGCTTTTTTTGCAGACGTGAAATTATATAACTGCTCAGTATTTATTTGTCAAAATAAGAAAAATAACAGGATGGCACTTTAAATCTGCTTTTCTTGCAATGAAATTATGCTTTTAAAGCACATTGCATAAGGTTCTGCAGTCTCCTACAGCAATAATAATGCATACTATGCAACAATTTTGCAAAGCAAAACACATTTAATAAGTACATCAAAGACTTTCAGATATGCTGCAAATGGAAAGACGAGTTTTGTTGTTGCTATTTTCAGATCCTAATCATCTGCTTTTAAATTTCTAGGCAATTAGTTTTTTGGCATCAGTATATGATCAACAGGTAGGAAATGATTGACACAGCTCTAATGTATGCCATCTGTTTCCATGAGATAACACAGTCTGAGAGCCTGCTGGGTAATGCCTTCACAATCTTGAAAAAAAAAACTGTCATAGTAATGTATCGATATAGAGAGGCAAATCTGCCCTGCAGCTAACATTGTTATTCTACAAGAACAGTTGGAGCCCAAATAGCAGTTCTATAACCACAGCGGGGAAGCCATCAGTGAAATATTTCCCAAGGAGACAAAAAGATGCATCTCGTGACTTTTTTCTTCCTTATTTATTTATTTATTTATTTAGCAATAGGATAGGCTTTGTGCATTTGCGTGCTTTCTGTACTGCAAAATTTGCAAGCAACAATGTTTACAATTCTGATGATGTCTGTAATTTTATTAAATGCATCACCATTCTAAATGTTGCTAATCACAAAAGTATTAACATTTATAACAGAGACATGTTATATGCGGACTGCTATGGCAGTGACATATTTTACGATAGTCTTACCCAAAGTTTGACAGCATTCTGTATGTCTATGTAATATTAATCACGCATGGCATCAGCTTAGATGAATGTGCACTTTATTTGATAGTCTTCGGCTGATAAGAATTAAGTTATAAGCCCCTCTGTGGTTAAGATCTCGGGTTTAGACTTAAGTTCCAGTGAGCGCCTATATGGTGGTTAAATGTTCTCCATGTATATGTATCATATATCTATAGATTCTCTGGTTTCCCCTTACCTTCTAGAGCAAGACGTATAATTTGGCTATTCTAATCTCTTCATAGATCTTGACTTTAGATTGCTCCTGTAGTTCAGGTCAGATGTAAAAAAAAAGGTCTGAGAAAAATATTCACTTATGTGATCAATAAATTAATAAATTAAAATATGAATCAATAATACGTACTACAAATAAAGTGTAACAAAAAGGCAACGCTCAGAAATGTGGAAAATGCAACATGCAGTATAAGTGGAGCCCTTCCTGATGTCTAATTACATCCCTTGTGCATATCAAAACTGCAATGGAATGAATAGGCCTGTAAAAGTAAGGGATTGTGAACTCTTATTACAAAAACAGCCATGGTAGCTAAAGGTTATATTTCAAAAGTAACATTTACATTTACAAAACCTTTTTCAGGCAGATAAACTCTGTAAAGCATGTGATGTATAACTAATGTTACATAGGTACATAGAGTACTGTTAAAACCCAGAAGGATTAAGGTTCTAATCACACTGCTAAACTGATGGGAACATTACAGCTTTTCAAGAATACTTTCCAAAAGTCTTGATACAGTGAAAAAAATTACACAGAAAGTAGTTTTCAGCAAACCCAGACATTGCCCTTTTACTCACTGATGTGTGACCTTGACGTTATAATATATTAGTTTGGGGGAGTCCACCCACACTGGGAATAGCCTTTCTTTAGGTTTCCCTGAAAATGGCTTTTAATAACATGATTTTTAGTATTGTTATTCAAATAAATATAATTTTCAGAGTCATCAACAACTCTAGTGATGCACTCGAAAGAGATAGACATAAACATTACCCATGTAGTTAATTCCAGGATTTGCACTTTAATTCATCATTGCTAGGAGTTATGCTGTTTCTTGCCTCAAATAAAGCAATATCTAATATCAGCAGCTTGACCAGGACCACACAACCAAATATGAGCTGACCCTTACACATTATTTCTTCCCATGTTATTACTGGTCATCCTTCAGCGTGCATATACTTGGTTAGCCATGTGATCTTCAAACCACTGACAAACAAGTAAAATACAAATATTAACTTCACTTAATCCATTTACTCCTTCATGCTGGTCATTTCAGTTAATTAGGAATGCACTGTCTGGTAGTCTTGTAGGCCTCAAATATTCCTGTGCCAAATTGGCCGCACATTTGCTATTCATATCAAAAGTAGTTGGTTGGTTGTAGAGGAGTGACTAAGTTTTAAAGAATACAACTTTCTACATCTGAATCAGTCATATGTAACAAACGTTATACGGCAGAAATTACTGTGTCAGCTGATGAAATTCTACACAGACATAAAAATGTGATGCAAATTTAGTTTATCTCTACAGTGAAATATGGAAGACTTGATAGTATGAAGCCCAGGCATTTATATAAAAGGGATTATTTTATGTTTGCTTTATTTGAGCTGGTAAACTCCCCTACTAGAGGTGAAAACATATTGGACCTGGTCATCACCAACATGGGCGACAGGTGTTCCACACCAGAGGTCAACCCATCACTGGTTAGATCAGACCATAAACTAATCACTCTGGATATCCACATCCCACCATCACCCCCAACTAAGGAAACCACAGTAAAAAACTTTTCTAAAGCAAACTTCACCTTACTTAATACAGAAATGGTAAGTTTCACAGCCCCCAGGCTAAAGGATAACGCTGCCCAAGATGCAGAAACCTTTACAAATGCACTCTATGAGCACCTACAAGGATGCATGGATCATGCCATCCCTAGCAAAATCAAGACTCACTCCTCTAAGAGAAGGAAACCAGTTTGGTGGACCCATGCAATAAACAGGCTATACAATAGAAGGAAGAAATTAGTTCAGAAAAAAAGCAAATCCCAAGAAGGAAAGACATCCCTGATCAGTATCAGTAAGAAACTGAGGTCCCTCATGAAATCATCCAAGGCTAACTTCGAAAGAAAAATAGCCAAGGATTCAAAAGATAACCACAAAGCCTTCTTTAGCTATGTTAAGAATCTAATTGGCAACTCACAGATATGCACTGAACTAGTGCAAAATAGCACAAAATATACTGAACCTACTGATATTGCCAACATCCTGGCAAATAGACTCAGTGCAAACTTCACCCCTCTCTCACCTCCAAAAGGGCCCACAACAATACCAGAAAAATGTAGTGTCCCAAAAAATCACAGATGCACAGGTGAAAAAGAAAAAAGAAAAAATCACAGACGCCCTTTCAAAAGCCAAAAACACAGCGTCAGTGCAACCAGATGGTGTCCCAGGCTGCGTCTTGCACAAACTACAGAACAAACTAACCCCGCACCTAAACATGCTGTTCAACCTCAGCCTCTCCACAGGCTACCTGCCCATAGAATGGCACACAGCAACAGTTATTCCTCTCCACAAAAGAAGGGCCACAACTGACCCTGGAAACTATTGTCCCATAAGCCTGACTAGCCTGGTCTGCAAGGCTATGGAGCGCATCATCATGGTTCATAGGTTCATAGGTTGATACTAGGCTATCAGCCCAAGGGCCTATACAAGCCTAGCCATAACAATTCCCTGGCTATTTCTTCCCACACTATTTACTTCCCTGGACCCCTGTCTAGCAGGGCGACTAATGTGATCCCAGGGGTGAATTTCCTTTCTCCCATCCAATCGTCAAGGTTCCTTTTGAAGAGGACCAAAGAGGCACTCTGCTTGACATGTATGGGCAATCTATTCCAGAGTCTGGGGAGTCTCTGGGTCAGGAACCTATCCCTAGAGCATGTTTTGTTTATTGTGATGACAAGGTTTAGATCCCAGGAGCGTGTGGCTCTGAAGGATTGGGATTTTTTTAAGGGTAGCATGTCCAACAGCTCTGGGTTTGACATGGCCTTTTATGTTAAGCAAAGATCGCCTCTGAGTAGACGATATGCAACAGAGTATAGCTGGAGTTTTTTAAGGCGGTCAGCGTAGGGCATCTGCTTTAGGCCTGTGATTCTTTTAGTGAGGTATTTCTGTGGCCTTTCCAGTTGTTGCAGATGTCTTGAGAGGTACATACCAAACGGGGCATTGTATTCTATAATGGGTCTAATAAGGGATGAATACAGTGGGACAATGACCTCCTTTTTTCTGGATGAAAAGCCCTTAGTGATGAGGTGTGCCACATAGAAGGATTTCCTGACTGTTGTGGCAATGTGGTTATCGAAGGAGAGACCACTGTCCACCTGTGTCCCTAAGTCTCTTATCAAACTTTCGGTGTTTAGTGTACTGCCACCTATATGGTAATTCACGGATACATGTTTTTTCCCAAAGGGGATAACTATACATTTCTTGGCATTGAGCTTGAGCCCATGGCTCTGGCACCAAGCATCTGTTTCTGTAAGGCCCTTTTGTAGAGTATCCACATCATTTGGGGATTCAATAATGGCTCCCAGTTTGCAGTCATCTGCAAACTTTGTCATCCAGAGTCCCTTAGTGTTGGCCTGTACTTCAGAGAAGTAGATGCCAAACAAGAGCGGTCACAGGACTGAACCCTGAGGTACTCCACTTGTCACTTGTCTGGAGCTGGATTTGGAGTCGGCTACTTTTACAGTGTGGGTTCTATCAGTGAGCCAGTTAGCAACCCATTTGGTGATGTAGGGATTAATGCCCAGCTTAGTAGTTTATCTATGATTCCAGAGTGGGGGATGGTGTCAAAGGCCTTGGCAACGTCTAGATAGGCTGTGTGGACCACCTTACCCTTGTCCATGGCTCTGGAGACTGATTCGAAGAAATCAATCAAGTTCAGGAGACAAGATCGGCCCTTCATGAACCCAAACTGGGTGGGGTCTAGTGTTTGAAGGTTGCCAATGTCTTTGTTTATAAGGTCCATGATAATACGCTCCATGGCCTTGCAGATAAGGCTTGTCAGACTGATGGAACACATTAACAAAGACATTGGGAACCTCCAAACACTTGACCCGACCCAGTTCGGTTTTGTTAAGGGCAGATCATGCCTACTAAACCTGGCTGACTTCTTCCAGACAGACACCAAGGCCATAGACAAGGGAAAGTGATTCACACAGCCTACCTTGACCTTGCCAAGGCTTTCGACACCATTCTCCACTTGGGTATTACAGAAAAACTCACCAGCCTGAACTTAAACCCCTACGTCACAAGATGGGTTGCCAACTGACTTACAGACAGAACTCACACGGTAAGAATAGTGGGCTCCAGGTCCAACTTTAAACCAGTCACAAGTGGTGTCCCGCAAGGCTCGGTCCTGAGACCCCTACTGTTCGGCAAATACTTCTCAGAAGTACAGACAAACACAGGAGGACTATAGCTAACCAAGTTCGCTGATGACTGCAGACTGGGAGCCATAATTGACTCTCCGGCTGACACGGACATCCTCCAAAAGGGCCTTACTGAGATGGAAACCTGTTGTCAAAGTCATGGCCTCAAGCTAAATGCCAAAAAATGCATAGTCACCCCATTTGGAAAAAACAAAACACCCACGAATTACCACATAGGTGGCAGCCCCCTTAATATGGAAGAGGTAATAAGAGATCTGGGGACCCAGGTAGATAGTAATCTCTCCTTTGAAAATCATATTGCCAAAGTAGTTAGGAAATCCTTCTATGTGGCCCATCTAATTACTAAAGGGTTTGCATCTAGAAATAAAGAGGTTATAGTGCCCCTCTACTCATCACTCATTAGACCCATCATAGAGTACAATGCCCCATTTGGGATTTACCTCACAAGACACTTCCAACAGCTGGAAAGATCACAAAAGTACCTCACCAAGAGGATTACTGATCTCAAACATATGCCCTATGCAGCCCGACTGAAAAAACTCCGGCTGTACTCAGTGGCATATCGCTTACTCAGAGGTGATCTCTGCCTGACTTACAAAGCCATGTCCAACTCAGAATTGATGGACATGCTCCAGCTAAAAAAATCCAAGTCACTGCGAGCCATGCACTCTAGTGAGCTAAACTTTGCCACAATAAATAGAACATGCTGGAGGGATAGATTCCTGTCACAGAGACTCCCCATGCTTTGGAACAAAATTCCAAATTACATCAGACAGAGACCCTCACTAGCACTCTTCAAGAGATATCTTGACGAGTGGATGGGTAACAGAAAATACACCCCCTGGGATCACTTCATTGGCTCTGCTTGACAGAGGATCAGTTAATTAATCAATGGGACGGTGAAAGCCGACACACTCTGGCTAGGCTTATAAATGCCAAATTGGCAGCACATTTGCTACCCTCCCACTTGCTCACCTACCCTCAAACACCAAAGATGTCCCATGACAAATTGGTTTGTTCCCAAACCTCATTTGTCACTCTCCACATCAGTAAAGAGACAACACACTAAACAGACCTTTGACGACCTTTTATTGAGTTCATAAACAACATAACTTATTGCATCATAACTTTATTATTTATTGCATCATTTAAATTTATTTGTTCATCACAAGAAACATCCTTTAACCATCTATCAGGGCAGCGTACCTCCACTCACCCTACCCCTATAAGCAGCGTCCTCATCTCTACTCACTTATAATTAAACATCAAGGAGCATCCAACCTCTCACTTTCAACCCAAAATCTTTGCATTCATCCAAACACCACAAGGAGAAGCAGCGTCCAACCACTCACTTTCACCCCCAAACTTCCTTACACCAAACCAAACACCAGAAGAGGGACAAGCCTGCCTCTCTTTACCACCCACCAGCCCGACCCAGGCTGCTACCCCTCACCTAATACCAGCTTTTGACCATATCCTCCAAAAATAAATCCAAATTCAAATTTAATAGATCTAATCCAAACTCATTCAGGTGCACCCCATCCTGTCTGAACTATGATCCCTGTCAGCAAACCCCTTGTGCTCTATTGTCTGTATGCCCACTGTCCTCAGTTGTCTCACCAATCTAAAGTTAACAAATCGCTGTGCCCGCTCTACTACCATAAAACTCTTAGTATGCCTCCAAAACAGATGGGGTATCATCTCAGACCACACAATACACACTTAGATAAAATTTCTTTAAAGCAACTAAATCCTCCTTTATCTGGTACACCAATTGCAGCTTTGGAATTAGATCCAAATTGTTATCTACCAAATATACCACCAAGGTTTGAGGAAATCCCACCTGAGGTTGTATAGCTGCAAACTCCTGCATAAGCCGATTCCACCTGAGACCTCTAATGCCATGCCATCTGATTCTCCACCCAAGCCAATGCTAACCCAAATCCAAACCATTAATCCTAACTGCAGCCCTCCTTGCTGCCCAATAAACATTAGAGTGGCCTAGGATGACAATCTCATTATCTTAAAAAAAAACAAAAAACTATTAATGATGAATCTCAATATTCACTATCTAATATAAGACAAAAGCCATTTGAAGACCAGCTCCCCACCCTCTTAATGACCTCAATCAAACTATCTTCTTTTGCTAAATCTGAAGCTCTACCCATCTAAAAAGAATGAATGGAAAACCTCTCACCTACAAAACCCATACAGTGTAACGGCCTTCTAGTTACATTTATCAGCTGACCCCCAGTTATCACCTTACCCCCTTTGATTGGAAAACCAGATCATGTGAATTCCCCCTGTGAGATGCTAAGAAGTGCCTAATACAAACTATTGGACACATCTGATTGCACCTATCTTTCCCTAAAACTATTTGTGTGCCCCTCCCAACCTGATCCATCTTAGATTTCTGCAACCAAATGTGAACTCCCACAGGCAGTATCATGACATCCTCCCAAATCAATGGCCCCAACAACTCAGATACTCTAAAGACCCCAAAATACATCTATAAGCTCAATAAGACCCGAAAGACATGATCAACTGATTCCCCAATCACCAAAGCTAGGCCCCACAATAAAACCTTGAAAACTTGCCTTGTCATAGGCCAACGCTTATCTCTATTCAAGCTATCCACTCTATGCCATCCTTTCAACATATGCCTAAGTGTCCAGGATTTAGTGAAATCATTCAACCTTGCTACATGAACAAATATACTGATTGCAGTCAAGTCCACCTTCACCGACTGCACTGCCCTACCCTGTTCACAAGCCTGAGCTAAATATTGCAACAACAATTCTTTCAAACAAACTCCCTCCTTCTCAGGCAGCTGTAAAATAAAATCTATAAAAATCATACAGTGCTCTATTGTATGCGCGCCTGTTGGATGCTGCCCAGAACTGTTCTACCAACCTCCTTGTCATTGGAGCCCAGTTCTCCACACCTCACCTGACACTGCCTCTGGTCCTCCTGCTGCCATCTGAGCTAACTGCCAAAACCTGGAAAACTGAAGGCGAGACAAACTGTAAGCAATTCCATTCATAGCACCTACCACATGCACACCTGTGAAAGAAAAGTTAATCAGCAAACTGTGTAAAACTAGCCTATTTAAAACTAACAATTACAGTTCAGACTTAGCCATCTTCACCTGTAAAACCTTAACCCCTGCACTATTGTCTAAATTACATATAATCCTCCTTTCCTTCAACAACTCCTCCCAAACAATGGATCAACATTAACTGTAAGAAAGTAACATCCTTCTTCCAATTATCCTGCCAATCACTGGGCCATGGAACTGCAAATCCCTCACCCCCAAAAAATGACCCATACCAATACACCCTGCTGCAACTGTAAGTAACTGAAAATCCCATTGATCAGCCCACTCTGACTGCAAAAGGTAACACCACTAAACTACTCTAAAAATGCCAACCAAACAGGTAACTCCTCCTGTGACAACTTGCTGAGTCTCACCCAATGATGGTTGTTTTCTCCCCTTTTAGCAGAAAGGTCACAGACCTACACAAAATATGACCCAGGTGAACAGCCTGACATGCAAAATTCAGAATCCCTAAAATCTTCATGACATCCTTAAATCACTCTTTATTCCTAGCTTTCACCCAGGCTACCCTTTCTTTCAAATAGGTTATCCTCTCCATTGGTAGACAAAACAATCTACTTTCTATATCCACCAACAACCAAAGAAAATCTAATGACTTTGTTGGACCTTCCAAGTTCTGTCTATCCAGAGTGAAACCTAGTTCTTCACACATTCCCACAAACTCTCGCATAGCTGCCAGAGCTCTCTCATGCACCTCACCTACTAAAAGGAAGTAATCCAAGTAATGAACCGACCCTTGATTGTCCACCAGCTGCTGCCAAATCCAGTGTAATGCCCTACTAAGCCTTTCAAAAGTAGCACAGGCTACAGAGCATCCCATTGGCATAGCCTTGTCAAAATAAAACTTGATTCTAACCACCAGGCCCAACAGCAGACAATCCTCCTCCCGTACCAGTAGAAGTCAGAAAGCAGATTCAATATCCACCTTCACCAACCACAGATCTTTAACCCCCCTAGTGACCCTTATCACATTGTCCAATGACATGTAACTCACCTGAAACCCTTGTGTCAAAATAAAATTATTTATGGAGTTCCTCTCAGGGTAAGACAAATGATGAAACACATGAAAATCACCTGGCTTCTTCTTAGGCACGAAGCCCAATGGTGAAACCTTAAAACTGTCAAAGGAGGGCTATCCAAAGGAGCCAGTATCCTACCCACCCAGTGCTCCTTCTTCACCAAAGCTTCCAAAATAGCTTCCCTTCCCCACATCGATCTCAAGTTTTTACCAACTATTCCATCCCCTGCCACCTTTGATTTAATAGAAAATCCCCTAGAAGATCCCTCAATTAGCTCCTACACCACTGCTACATGCAGATATTGGTGGAGTATGGCCCATAGTACCTACACCTTAATGGGAGAATGTGTCCCAAAGTCTTCTTCTTTCCTCCAAAAGGCACCCTCCACCTCTCTGCCCACAAAAATTCCCCCTACCATGCATACACTGAGATCCATGAAATTCCACTGTTAACCAACTCGGGGCAGGGGAAAATGAAGCTTGGCTGGACACATTACCTTCTCGCTGGCCACACTGCACTGCTGGGTATATACCTGCAAATGCTGAATAAGTGTGCAAGAACCTGCATGCTGCCCAAGAACATCTCCCCATGTTAAAAGCCAACATACCCCAAACCCCTCTCCTCCTATCTTACCCCCCGCTACCCATACTGAAGCTGTCCATCATAGTGGCCATGCATATGTCCAGATGCCTCACCTCCCACTGCAGAGACCAATTGACCACCTTCCTCTTGCAAAATCTTTGATTGTATCACAACCAAGCATTACCATCCTGCAGCTGTTGCGCCTACTGTATAGTCAAGAAATACGCCACAAGCAGAAGGACCAACGTTTTATCCTTCTCCAACCATGCTGCCATATAGTACACAAAGTCCAACACCAAATTCTCCCACTTTCTTGGCCACATTTTACCCACCCATCTTCACCCCATGACAGCTAAGGCTGCCAGGAGATCTTTATCGTTCACAATTTCCACTTCCAGCAAACACTGGACACCATCCATGTCAATTAAATCAAAAATATCAACATATTCCCCCTTCCAGATCTTTTCTTTGACTGAGGAAGGTAAAAAAGGGATCAAGAATACAGTCTGACTCCCCTGACCCAGTGTCTGTGTAGCCAACCAATCACCCATCCGAAACTCAAAATCCATCCTCATCTCCTGCAAGTGGGGATCAACACCCCCCCCCCTCCCCCATGGATGATGCCAAGCTAACTCTGCACAGGTCTGAGCTATCCAACCCAGAAACCAGCTCCCAAAACATTGCCCTTCTCCACCTAAACTCTGCTGGCCACCAAAACCACCTGCAAGGTCCCCATCTCCTGAGTTGACCTGCCACCACTTTAACCTAGGCTAAGTCCTTCTTGCCCCATGTCTGACATGCCTACTGAGCCTTCCACCAACATAAAATTACCTGCAGGAACAACATGTGCTGTTTCCATGGCCAAAGACTCTTTTGCAACCACCTCACTTGACTGTGACAGACGTGCTCTCTTCTCTCTGTCTGCCTGGTTGCCCTTCACTGATTGCCTTCTCTTCCAACTGGCTCTGCCCTGCTCCACTGTCACCGGAGTCTCACTACTTGGCAGCTCACTAAACAGGTCCTCCACTTGTGCCACAATGTATGCCCATCTCTGTTGCAATGTTGGAATCTCAGCCATCTACTCCGGCCACCCCAAAGCGATCTCAGCCACTGACACAACCTACAATGAGAAAACAAAAGAAAATATAATCATATTTTTTTTTCTTTCCCCCTCTCCCCTTTTTCCATCTTCCCTCCCCTCTTCACACCTCTGGACCAACTGCCACCTCTAGGCAGAAGCAAAGCCCAGTTACTGCAAATATCAGACTGCTGAAAGCCATAAACAATGGGGGACAAGGTCTAAAACTAGGTACGATTTTAAACATTGCCAGTACAAGCTTATACATCTTATAAAATAACAGATTTGCTTTAGCATGAAATTTCCAAAGGATATGAAGTCTCAGCTAAACTGTCTGTCAAAGAATTTAATTATTATTTCCTTTGAAAAGTTAGTGACTCAGTTTCACCCCCTCCAGGCACCCCCAACATGTTTAGCTTCCCCCAATAAAGGACTTAACAGAGATCAGAATCAAACTCTGCACCCTGTATCTGTGAGAGGAATATCTTAATCAGTATGCCACTCCTTCCCCAAAACTAAATTGTCTATCATCATTGGCTGACTTCAAGCTGTAGAGGCCCATAACTTGCCAGACAATCACCATCCAATGAAAAAAAAAACAGGCCAAAAGAGGGAACTATCTGGATATTCTGTGAAAAACCCGCACAGTTAAGAAGTAGATCCTGAGCAAGGATAAGCTCACCATCCTGCTCTCCCAACAGTTAGCATTTTACTGCACATGTATGATGCTGGAACATTATTTGCGGGTGCATCACGGCCCACTAAAACACTTGCAGATACCAGATAAGCCACAATCCCAGCAATGTCACCCCAAGCTTCCACTTTACATATTTAAACAATTCAGACACAGTTATTAAGAGTCAAGGTGCTATTTTTCCTTAATGTTTTCACATACCACACACATGCTAACCAGATAACCTTTACCAAAATTACCTGAAAGACAGCATCTTCCAACTAGAAACTTCACTGTCTAAATACAGTAACAAGAGTATGCCTGCAAAGCCAAAGGCCTCATGGATCATCCCATCCTCCGATGCCAATAACTTGCACACACTACACATCCGGACCCAGCCACTCCTGCAATGTCTTAGCATTCCTCAGCAAACAGAAACACAATCGTCAAGGCAAGCCTTCAATCAATGCAGCCACCCACAGCACAAAAATCACAGATCCAGCAACAATGGAAAAACTGGATCACCTCAGAACCTGACCAGTAAGACCACCCATACTGACAACAGAGCACAGTTCCAACCAAGGCACACATACCACCAAGGGAAACCGAGGAACGGCAATGAACCTAGCATGAGGAATGAACCCATGGCTGCCTCCTACCTGACAGTACAACAAGGTAAACCTCCCAACCATTACAGCAAGATCTGAAGTTATTCACAACTAGCATGAAGCCTAAAACAGCAACAAAACATGAGTAGCTAGTTTGAAGTAAACAGGAAATGCTCTGCATGAAGCTTTGTTTTGCCTGCCTCTCTTAACGGAGAGTAAAATGAAGTTTAAGCAACTGGACTTTTAATTGGTGTTTCCTAAATTACAGCCAATCCAAGCCCGCAGACCTCCAAACAAAATTTTGCTGCCAGTGCACACCAAACCCACAAAAGAACCCCCCATATCACACACTCAGATCTCTTCATGTACAACTACACCGACCAACTTTCAGGATTAAAGAAAGAGAAAAAAACACACACACACAGTTTCTTGCAAAAACTCTGCCCTGCATAGCATTATTAAACCAAGGCCTACCTGTACAGAAGTACATACGAGGTCACCATGGAGGTGATTCTTTCAGTAATAAGATCACACCAAAATGTGCTCCTTAAACTGACTACCCACACAGAAAACTGCTCTAATTTCACTCTACAGCTACCTCACTTTCTTCATCCTTCCTTTAATAAATTAACCCTTTCTTACACAATCTTAACTCATACCAAACTTACATTCCCTGCTTAATCCCTTCCCCAACCCCAGCCCACCCCCCACTTGCTCACTTACCCTCAAACGCTGAAGATGTCCCATGATAAATTGGCTTGCTCTAAGGCCTCATAACTTCAGCTCTCCCCATGTGAAAACAGAATCTGAGAAAAAGGATTGACATTGAAAATGTTTCTTTGGTAAAATTCAATTACTGGTTAGTAAATACACTGCCTCAATGCCAGCAAAGAAGAAATTTGGAAAACCTGACAGAAAATCAACCGGAAAAGGCAAAGAGAAAACATTGTCTGGGAAGGATTATGCAGATATTAAGCAAAAAGCAGTTATAGCTTCAACTTTGGTTGAAGAGATGGCTTCCAGCAATTTTGAGGAAAAAATAAATTAAATGTACTCAGAGGTGATTAAAATAGATTAAACATTGAAGGACTATATCAATTCACACAACAAAAGGCTGTAAAAATAGAAAAAAGGTTTAACTAGTTATTCAGATGAACTGATAACACTTAAAAAAAATCATAGGTTGACATGAAGAAAAAGATGGCTGAATATGACATTTCTCAAGAAGAACTGTTTACAAAATAGTAGAGTTGGAAGACAGACTGCAGAGAGAAAACCTGAGATTTTCTACTGCATTCATTTTATGAAAGTTCAGATGAGCAACATAATTTGTTAATTGAAAGTGTGCATCAGGTGTATGCTCCAAACCTGGCCATGAGAAAGCAGTCAAGATCTATATTAGTAAAGCTGCAATTGTAACAGGAGAAAGAGTTGATCCTGGCAAAATGTTGGAAGAAGGGCAAAGTATTGAAAACTGGAGACAGCAGAGTTGTTGTTGTGTCTTTTGGCTTTTCCCGGTTAGGGGTCACCACAGCAGAACTCCTGTCCGCTAATGATTGACAGTAGATTTTTGCGTGCCGAGTTGCCGGCCCTGACGCACAACCTTCAATGAAGGTACGCCCATTCACGCATGTCTCCACACAGAAGACGCTCTAACTGAGAATCGAATGAGACAACGTCTTACTGTGAGGTGACAATGCTACCGCAGCACCACCACCGCAGACAGCAGAGTGATTGTAGAAAATGATTATTCACTGTACACTAGGCAGAAAAGAAATTAATTTATCCCAGAATCATGAAATTATGAGAGGGAGGTGTGAGATTCAAGCTGTTATAGCTAGCTGTCTTGAAACTGTATTTTCCCTGAAGATCAATGTCATTATTGACACAGAACAGGCTAAGGAGGAAATAAAAATGTTTATCCAACAAAAAATGAGTCAGCAAGCAGAAGGGGACCCTGGTTTTCATTGTTCTGATGATAAAGTTCAAAGAAAGACTTTGGGAATGAAATATTTTCCAATGTTCAAGATTAAAGTGTTTGAGAGACAGAAAAAACATAGGAGTTGACTAGAAGAATCAGCAGCACCCTAGACTTGAACCAGAGTCTGGTGTTGGGAGATGTAGATGAACACAAATAAGTCCAGCAACACTAAAATTAGTGAATAAATGGAAGTCTATAAAGCATGTTATCACGTTTGTGAAATAAGTTTTTTTCAAGAAAAAGTGGCTGAAAAACACTGGACTTTTGTTGAATTTGTTAAACTTGTGTGTGAAGTGTAAAGCAAATACCTCATTTTTTATGATTAATGATAATCAGAAACTGAAAGAGGGAAAACTAACTGTAAGAAAAGCAATTTTGTTTTTGTGTAAAACATTTCATGATATAAACTGCATGTTATATACAGTAAAACAGTTTTGTGTAGTACTTAGTAGTATTTTACATGTGGGAGGAGTCTTTTTTCCTGAGTCTATTTTATGTGTCAAAGATTTTAAAGTACAAAGTATTGTTTAGTTGTAAGTAAATAAGTTTTGCAGTATACCATGAGAAAAAAAAGGCTAGACAAAAGCAAGTTTAATGTCCATATGCTGTTATCTTGTGCTGCTTGGGTGGAGGTGGGGAGTAAAAGTGCATTGATTATATTATATGTAGAATTAGGTTACTTTTTCTTTGTATTTTACAACGAGAATGTCTAGATGGCTTCCTTTGGATTAAGCTGTAAACAGGTGATCTGAAGTAGTTAACTTCATTTATCTGCAACCTGTGGGTATTCGGATCCATATCAGATCTGAGCTGGCAACATTTTATCAAGCATCTGCTCCAAGTTCCTCCCCTTACCCATAATCCCTCACATCTCCTACCTTCCCCCAGATCTGGTTTGCCACTTCATGCGTATGCATCGTGGTCTCTATTAGCTCCAAGTTGGGTGTAGTAAGTTGAATTTTTGGTATATATAATTACTGTCTGAGAGTAGTGTTTGTGAGCAACCCTTCCTCCCCTTTGTCATCTCGGTGGTTTGTTGTTTAAAAAAAAAAAAAGTAGTTTAGAAAGTTTGTCTGTCAGAGGTAGAGTAGGCCTAACCTACCCTTGTGTGTGTGCATTGTTGGTTTAGTGTTTGGCTGAGTGGAGTGTGATTATGGTTGACCAGCCAAAACTAACATTTAAAAAATGCACAGAGTGTGGCCATAAGCTTTCACCGGCTGATGGCAACACTCTGTGTGTTATTTGCCTGGGTGTTCCCCACCTTAGTTTACCATATAGTGTGTGTGCAGGGTTCAACTCCAGGGCCCTAAAAGAGAGGAAGGCAAAACTGGTAGCTAAGGGCCTGCTACCAGTTTCTGCCTTAGACACGACGGCCTCGACATCGGCTCCAGTAGCCGAACAGCCTCCCCCCTCAGGATGGGACTCAACCTCCCTCTAAGCCTGCTGAGATGGGGACTAAGACAAAGGATAAGGACAATAGGGAGAGAGAGAAAAGGGTGGAAAGGCACCGCAAACGATCTCCAGAGCGGGAGCCATTTCCTAGCCCACCCTCAAAAATTGTCAGGACAACTTCTCCTCGGCTCCATTCCCAGAGGTTCTCTCTGGAGCTGACAGAGCCCTCAGACCAGAGGCCTTCTTCAAGGTCATCTCACAGAGCCAGATCCGAGTCAATCGTCTCCTTGAGGTCGACTCAGAGTCTGTCAGAGCTTGATGTGGACAGGATGATGCAGGGATTCATTCGGACCCAAATCCAAATGGGAGTCTTGTCAGGCCCTTCTCAGGTGAGAGAGGGGACCTCTATGCCCTTCTTCCATCCTATCGATCCTTCCCCGATCTGACCTGTGGTTTTGGGGTTTATGGATCTGAGGATCCTCAGAGCTGGGGGTTCTGCGCCGATGGTTCCTCCACCCTTGATGCCAGCCATTACCTTGAGTTCCTCAGATCAGACTTGTTCAGATCTGAGCAACTCTCGGGGCAGAGAACAGGGAGCGGATCCGAGTTAACGGAGATGTCTTCGGCTCTGACTTTGTTGGATCCTAGCCATTCTTTCGAAAGTCTAGCTGCCTTGGCCTTGGCTCCGATCCTCACGATGGAGCCATGGAGAACTTCTTCCTTGTTGGTTGCCAAGGAGGTGCACTCTGCTTTGGCCTTAGATGTGGTGTAGAGGGTTCTCTCTCGGGGATTGAGACCCCAGCCCATTGCCTCGGACTAGACCTAGGCTGCTGTGGATTTGGTCATGACTCCCATCAGCTTGTCCCAGGGGCAGCCCGTGCTAGATGACCCCCTGGTAGATCCCATTGTGGAACCCCCAGTGACTTATGAGCCCTTTTCAGAGAGTCCCACTGAGGAGGCTCCCCGTAAGCATTTGGGTAAGAGGAGGCACATGGACTCCCCCGAGTCCCTCACAGAAGATACTAACTTGGATGAAGGTGAAGGTTCCTCCAGGTCCCCTCCTGAGGATGTCTCCTTTGGAGACATCATGGAAATCCTCCACCAGATGGGAGGTTGGTCAGCCCCAAAACCCTCTACGGATGAGTCAGTATTCCTGGAGGCCTTTGACATGGACCCATCTACATCCTGGGTGTCACCTCCTGCAGATCCATTAGTGTATCTTTTTACCACTCAGGCATGGAAGGAGCCTGACACCATAGAGCCAATACCCAAACACCCAGACAGGATCCTTTTTTCTCCCATAGACAGACAGGCTTGGTACAAAGGATCCCCTGTGGACACTATGGTGGTGGCAGCTGCCACCAAGAGAGAATTGGCTCAGGAAAGTTCTTCGGTCCACCCTCTAGACAAAGAGTCTAGGGTGGTGGATCACTTTGGGAAGCGAGTCTTTTCTTCAGTGACGTTTTCCATACAAGCGCTGAATTATTTGGAACACATCATTCGACTCCAGTGAGACCTAGTCAAGGAATTTGCTCTGTCGCCCCCATAGTCTTTGCCACCAGAGTACAAGTGGCTGTTCTCAGTGAAAATGTCTACTCTGAAATCTATTTCGAACAGGTCCATTTATCTTGTTTTCCATGCCACGGAAAGATCGGCTAGCACAGTTGGGACCAGCATAGCTATGAGGTGGCACGCTTGGCTCAGACTCTGTCAATTCACGGACCCCTTCGAGGCGTCATTTACAAATGCTCCCTTTGACGGTTCTTCCCTGTTTGGGAAGACAGTTTGTGACACCCTGGTCCAGAGCGAGAAGGATGGGAAGACTCCGTCTGCTGTCGGAGTCCACTTCTTTAGCCCTCAAAGATCCTTTTCCAAGAATCAAAGAGGTCAGAAGAAGATGTGGTTCTGAAAATCTCAGTTTTTCCAGGACACTCAGGACAACTCGTCCCCTAGAGGCAGAGGGAGACAAGACAGATGCCGCACCAGAGGCAGAGGAGGCCCGAGGAACTTTGGGTCTAGGGAAACTTTCTCGGACAGACCCGCCCAGCAACCCTGAGGGGTTGCCTGACTGTCCTACTCTGAAGACAGTCGGGGGAAGATTGTCATTGCACCTAATGGCTTGGGAGTCCATTATGATGGACCGTTGGGTGTTCCAAATAATATCCAGAGGATACTCCATCCTGTTCATTGCCCCATCCATCCAATCAAAGTGCCTCCCAGATGTTCCACCTGCTCAAAGGGAGGCCACAGTGCACAAAATTTCAAAGCTGCTTTACAATCGGGCCATCGAACCAGTCCCCCCAGATCAGTCCCAATCAGGCGTTTACTCCAGGTTCTTTTTAGTGCCAGAAAGGACAGGAGACCTCAGACCCATTTTGGACCTGTCAACCCTGAACCTGTCTGTAGCCAAACAGAAATTCCAGATGGTCATCTTGCAGTCCATTCTACCTTATCTCCGAGAATGCGACTGGATATGCTTGATAGACCTCCAGGATGCTTACTACCACATCAAAATTTGCAGAAGCTCCAAGAGATTCCTTTGCTTCTGGCTGGGAGCCTATCATTTCCAGTTCAGAGCCCTACCTTTCGGTCTCACCACAGCCCCCTTGGTGTTTTCCAAGGTTATGGCAGTTGTTGCGGCTCACCTGAGACTTTAGGGAATTCAGGTTTTTCCTTACCTAGACAATTGACTCCTCGCTGCTGCCACCAAGCATCTACTTTGCATGGTCAGAGACTTTTTCTTACATCTTGCAGTCAATCTAGGGATTACCATCAACATCTCCAAGTCCTGCTTGAACCCGACACAGACCTTGGAATTCATAGGGGCATGGTTGGACACTCTACTTTTGCAAGTTTTTCTCACTCGGGACAGGGTCTAGAACCTATGGGCCCATGTATCACTAATCCTAGGCCCCAGGTCACCAACAGTGAGTGATGTTCTCTGAGCCCTAGGCTCCATGGCTGCAGCAATTTCAATTCTTCCATGTGCGTGCCTTCAAATGAGGGTCCTTCAGTGGACCCCGGCAGTTCAGTGGTCTTGGTTAGACCTCCCCATGGACTACCCTATACGAATCAGCAGAGCCTGCAAAATTTCTCTTCTTTGGTGGCTCCAATCACCAGAAATCTTGGCAGGTCACCACTTCTTAATAACCCCAGCCCAAGGCACGGTGACCACGGATGCCTCCCAGCTCAGGTGGGGGGGGGCACTTTTTGGGAAGGACAGTCCAAGGCACATGGTCTGAAACCAAGACCAGGTTGCATATCAATGTTCTGGAGATGAGGGCAGTGCTTTTAGTGTTGCAAGCCTTTCACACTGTTCTTCCCCAGGGGATGATTGCAGTTCAGTCAGACAGCATGTCTGTTGTCTGGTACATCAACAAACAAGGAGGGACCAGATCTTACCCTCTCTGCCGTGAGGCCATGAGATTGTGGGAGTGGGGTGATCTCCACCAGTCAGCTTCTGATTGCAATGCACATCTCGAGATGCTCCAACATTTTAGTGGACAGACTGAGTCGGGCTATACTAATGCCATACAAGTGGTCTCTGAAATAGTCAGCAGTGGAGGAGATCTTCCTGGCATGGGGTCACCCTTGCTGCATCTCTTCGCATTTCCTTCCAATGCGAAGTGCAGTGAGTTCTTTGCTTTGATCCCTTCACCTGGGGACTCTCCCAGAGATGCCCTAGTCCATGCTTGGCCACCCAGGTTACTGTATGCCAATCCCCCGCTATCTCTCATTCCGAAGTTTCTTCAGAAAGCTTACCGACTGAAGTGCAAAGTGATCCTCATTGCCCCGTTCTGGCCTTGTCAAGTGTAGTTCCTCTTCCTCTGGTATCATGCTCTAACGCCTCCATGGATTCTGGATCCCTGTCTGGATCTCATCTCTCATCCCTTGGGCATCAGTCTACCTGATCTGGACAGCCTCAAGCTGACGGCTTGGTTGCTCCCATTCCCTTGATCACTAGGACTCCTAGTCTATCATCTTATTTTGTTGGCATCCCTCAAAGCTTCCACTAGGAAAGTTTATCACAGCAAATGAAAACGCTTCTCCATTTGGGCTTCTCAGAGAAACCTAGATCCATTCACAGCCCCAGTTTCTGAAGTGCTGGAGTTTTCGTCCTATATTTTCCGACAATGGGCTAATTCCTCTACAGTGAGAGTACAATTGGCAGCCATACAAAAAATCTGAATGCCCTGGCTTTTTTGAGATTGTGCAAGACCTTTCTAAAAGGTACTTTTTTTTTGCATCCCCCGGTTAAGAATTCCGGCCCTCCTTGGGACCTTACCCTGGTTCTACAGGCATTGGTGTCACCCCCATTTGAACCAGCAGCATCAGTAGATTTGAAATTCCTCTCCTGGAAGACAGCTTTTCTAGTGACCATTACCTCAGCTAGAAGGGTTTCTGAGATTCAAGCTTTGTTTGCCATGCCCCCTTACTTGATCTTTCATAAAGACAGGGTTTTGCTTTGTACGAATCCTTCTTTCTTACAAAAAATTGCTTCAGAATCTAATATTAACCAAGTGATTAATCTGCCTGTGTTCTTTCCAAATTTCCAGAACAAGGACAAATATAAGCTGCATTTGCTAGATGTTCATAGACAGCTTCATTTCTATTTACACAGGACTAAACAATTCCGTAAGTCTGACCAATTATTTGTGTCCTTTTCCAGACCCTTTTTGGGCAAGGCCATTTCCTAGGTTTCTTTAGCAAGATGGATTACACAATGTATACTGCAAGTCTATAGAGATAAAGGCCTATCCCAACCTGGTCCTATTAAAGCTCATTCTACCAGATCTATGGCAACTTCTGCTGCCTTTTGTTCTAGGGTTTCTCTCGATGATATCTGTGCGGCAGTGACCTGGGCAAGGTCACATACATTTATTTCTCATTATAAGTTGGATTTGATCTCTAGAGGGAGCGCATCCTTTGGCTCTGTGGGGCTCAGAAATATCCTTCCATGAGGGCCTCCCAGGAGTTTTGGTAGCTGGGGACTCTGCCCCACAGGTTGCAGATAAATGAAGTTAACTACTTCAGATAAATAAGTTATGTACTCACCATAATGTTCCATCTGAGTAGTTATACTTCATTTTCTGCAACCGTCCTTCCCTCCTTCCCCCAAACCTGTTCTAGGTTAGTATTATTGAGTTGACAATAGTTTGACTAGTGGCAAACTCGATCTGAGGGAAGGTAGGAGATGCGAGGGATTATGGGTAAGGAGAGGAGCTTGGAGCTTGGAGCAGATGCTTGATAAAATGTTGCCGGCTCAGATCTAATATGGATCCAAATACCCACAGGTTGCAGAAAATGAAGTATAACTACTAAGATGGAACGTTATGGTGAGTACATAACGTTTGTTTTTGTAAGCATGTAGGCTTTAAAAATAAGATCAAACAATGAATGCCATAAAAATTCTGCACTTCTTACAACTGCAAATATATTAGTTTGTTTTTCACTGGCAAAAATTCAGTTGGACTTGAAATGTCTGCAGCTGTGCATTCCTTTCTGAGTGAAATTTACAAAAACACGTTGCTGACTACATTGTCATGGAGATAAGCTTTCTGCAGATCCAAGCGGTTAATCTTGAGAATTCTGAGTGTTCTTTGCTGATGGAAACAGACCTCCCAACCATACCGAATTACTCGGTATTTACAGAGTTTTGGGGTCTAAATGAAGGGGTGCCACGATTCCCGATTGGCACCCCTTAATTTCCGATTTTTTTGCTTCATTTTTTTTTTTTTTTTAAATTCGCGCTGTCGGCGCTGACGTCATCGCATGCGCGATGACGTCAGCGCGGTCAGGGCTACCAGCCAGTTGGAATTGAGCTCAATGAGCTCACGTTATTATTTCCGGCCTGGCTGTGAGCGGGAACAAGGAAAGTACAGCACCGGCAACTGAGTGAGTACTACTACGCATTAGTAACACACTTACACTTACTATAATTCACTAAACTATAATGGCAGTAATGCCTTTATTTTTTTCCAAGCTGGCTGCGATTGACTCTGCAAACAGAATACAGCACAGCAGCAATGGAATTACAGAGGCAGCAGTGCTATTAGTTTTATTTCTCCAAGAAGCAGGCAGGCAGCGTGAGCAGGTAAGCGTGGGACGGAACGTCCTTTTTATTTACAGAAGCTTCAAGCACTGCATATGAATCGAGGCTATTTCAGACCTATTTTGAATGGTGAAGATGCTATGATTATTATTCAGGCAGAGTGGATGTGCATGAAGTCAGTAGCAATGATTTTAGCACTAATTTTTTTACTAACTTTATGAACTCAAATATGGAGAGGGAAATATATAAAAACTTGGTCTTGTTTGAAGAGGACTTATTTGTAAAAAAGAACGAGTGATAAACCAAAAATAATAAATAATTTTTAGAAGGATCTGTAAGATTAAATCCTTATAAAACCGATTTACTGGGTAGTAGTATTAAAATAATGTTCGTTTGTTAATGTGTAAGCGAACGCTGTTTGTCTTTTGTGTAACGTGCCCTTTGAAGCGTGGGAATGAGCTAACGTACTTTCCTAATCAAATTGTTATGCTGTCCTAAATATGTATTAAAGACGTACTCTGGGGAAAAAAAATCCTTATAAAACCATCTCTGAAGAGGTGTTATAATTTAAAAAAAAATGGTGCAGGCCTTAATTTAAGCAAAGGTAAAAACATTTCACTACAAGGCAACCACAACACATTTAGAAATATTGTGACTTAACAGCTTGTGGATAGAAAAATGCAGAATAACCTAACATTGTTAATTTTAGAATGTGTGCATTATTATATATGGTGCAGGCCTTAATTTAAGCAAAGGTAAAAACATTTCACTACAAGGCAACCACAACACATTTAGAAATATTGTGACTTAACAGCTTGTGGATAGAAACATGCAGAATAACCTAACATTGTTAATTTTAGAATGTGTGCATTATTATATAGTTTTATCAGGCATGATTTTTACTCATTTCTTATAAGCAAACATCAATCCCTATTGTATAATATTGCTATGCAAATAACTTTATGCATGTTTCATCAAAGCTTTTGTATTGCTTGCTTATGCAGCTTTTCTTGTTTCAGAGTGCAGACACATTTGTGAATTTGTTTATATGATTCATAACTTTTTTTCTGTAAACCCTACCTGGCCATATATTGAAAAACATTAGTGTAGGGCTACAGTATAGGCTTGGAAAACAGAATGTCTATGCGGGAAGATGGACAGGTTTGTTTAAACACCATGCAACTCACTGAAAACTTCAGACATAGCAAAATGTCATGTTTGTTAATCACCCTAACTCTGTAAAGCAACTTTAAATTCTGGATTATTCTGTTGGTGTGACCTTGTAATGTCTTCACTGACATTAGCCAAGAGACATTCTGCTCTAAAGATTTTGGGATGAGAAGCTTTGCCAAGCAGCCTGCCTGCATGTGGCACAGATGGATACAGCAAGATACACAATGGAAGAAACAATCTGATTATCTTGCATATGTTTCTAATATAAGATAAAGAAAGGAGACTGGTATAAACCAGAAAGATTCATACATAAATGCATTACATTGTTGTTCTTTTTTGTTGATAAATAACAGAGTAGTGTTAACTTTATTCATACTGCCAATTATACCATATGTCTTTGAGTGAGAAGCTGTGTAAGATGCCTATGGCTTATACTACTGTCATTCTATGTATAGTGTGGATGTGGAAGTAGACTTTTATGATGGAATTGTTCTGAATTGGGCAACTTTGTTATTATTTGTTCATGCATTTTATTTCACTGCCTACAGTACAGCCTACTGGAAAAATGTTAAAATAATTTAAAATGCGCTATAAAAGTGTGTTGTATTGTACAAGGAATATAATTGAATAAAGTCAGGAAGGTGTATCAAAGAAAAGAGCACATGTATGTTTCTTGTTTTGTGTGCAAGAGGCCAATGATTTGAAAAACAGCCCAAAGGTGATTTTTAAACATGACTGTCAAAATGCATTGTGGTGTGGGTTTCAATGAATGAGTTTCAAGGGCAGGGAAGTTTTAATGCCAAGTCTATTTCATTGTGAGACAGTATTGCTTTGTTTACCAGATGTTTATTAGTGTTTGGGCATTGTTGTGCTGTAAAATGTAAAAATAACAACCAAATAATCATTGTAGAAGTAAAGCAGTATGCAAACATTAGTGTTTATGATAAATGGGGCAAAATAGCCAGGTGACTGGACATTGGAATGGCTGCAGGGGGACTCTGGGGCCATATCTTGGTCATCTGTTCAGTTTACGTTTGAAAGTCAGTATCCCACAATTCCATTGGAGTGGGTGGGGTTACATAATTATGTATGCAAATTAGATGTTAATCAGTGTACAGATTTGTACCTATTTTTCATGGGCCTTGTCCAGATTTTTGATGTTTCCAGGTTGAGAGGTATGGATGGAAATGAAAATTCAAAGGTACAATGGCAAGCAGGTAAGTGAAAAAATTACATTTGAAATTATGCAAAGTGAATAAAAGGTAAAAAAAAAACTCCCTAACTGCCTTAATACTTTAATGCAGTTAATAGAACAGTGTACAATTTAGTTGTATTTAAAGATAGCCACTGCACTTTTTCATAGAGCTAAAAGTTAATGCTTTCTGAAAGCATACAAGTTGTTTTTCATATCTGGGAGGGGAAGAGAAATAAGAAAAGAACAGCCGGCAATCAGTGCAAATGGGAACACATGCTGTAACGTGCTTTATTATGGACAACCTTCATTTTGGTTGAGATAATGCTTATGGGTACAGCCATCAATTTGGGGCAATCGTTCCCTTCTGAAGGGTTAAACTTCATGTTTTGAAGATGTACATAGTTATGTGTGTTTGTTTCAAGTTAATAGGAGATGGGGCTATGTATTTAGATTTTTGCTTGAGGGTTTTCATTAAAACAAAAAAGACTTGAACAATATGACATAGGTTCAAATGGAGATGTGAAGAAAAAACTGTAGAAAAGATTAACCTGTCAAACATTACAAAATTCATATAAAACAAAAGTTCAAAATGCACATTACAAAAACTGTTATGTATAATAAGTAGGAACAATAGCTTTTTATCATTATGGCTATGCTGTCATGAAGGGCAGCACAGTGGTGCAGCAGATAATGTTGTCGCCTCACAGCAAGAGGTTCCTTGGTTCGATTCTAGGCTGGGGTGCTTGCTGTGTGGCATCTGCATGTCCTCCTCTGTATGGGTGGGTTTCCTCTGGATGATCCTGTTTCCTCCCATATTCCAAAGACATGCAGCAGGTGGATTAGACACTCTAAAATTGCCATAGGTTTAAATGTGCAAACAAATGTGTGGTATGGATGAACTACCACAGCAGGGCTAGCCACCGGGTGGGTTAAACCTTGGTTCTATATGATTATACCCTGTTGAAGTGACACCCATACCCCATGTGCAAAAATGGGAACAAGAGGCTATGGATGGATGGATGGATGGATGGATGGATGGATGGATGGATGGACGGATGGCTATGATGTCCATATTCTTGTGGAATGTGAATTGCCTTACAGGTATAGATAAAAAGGAAAGAGTATTGAATCATATTATAAATGCAGAGTGCAAATAGCAATGCTGAAGGAGATACATTTGGAAAGAAATAAGCATGTGAATTTGACAAAGAGATGATTTCAGAATGGATATTCATCACAATATCAGAGACAGAAAAGTATTAATTATATTACTTGCTAGAGGGGCTCAAATAGTGATTGATGAGGAGAAAAAAGACAAAAATGGTAGATTTGTGATAGTAAAGGGCTGTTGGAAAGGGAAGAGGATTACAGTAAAATGCATTTGTATTCTACCAAAAACTGCTATTATTAAACATAAACATTTTTTGGGAGAAATAATTAGCTTTCAGCAGGGATATTATTTAAAGGTGGAGACTGGAATCTGAGTTGCAATAGTGAGGATGTATCGGGGAACATAGAAGTGACAATATAACAAGAGAGGGTAGATTTCTTCTTTAAAGAAATTTATAAAAATATTTGGTATGGAAGATGTGAATTCAGTAGTAGGAACTCCGTCAGAATTTATATATTATTCCCCAAGATACAGTAACTGGGTGAATCTAGACAGAAATTATAGTTTACAGGAACATGTGCATTTAATTCAAAGCTTTAACACATGTCCAATAACTGTTTCCGATTATGCACCAATGAAAACTAAGATAAAAATGCAGGGTAATGAAGGAAAAATAAGACACTCTCACTTTCAAGAAGAGAGCAATTTAAAGAACAGGCAGTGGAAATTATTTATGAGTTATTATGGAAGATAAAACTATCTTCTGAAGTTGTAACTAGTTGCTGGGATAAAATGAAAACAGAGTTTAAAAACTTGGTTGAAATAAAACAGAAAGAGGTATGGTTAATACATAATAGAAATTACTTATAGTGGCTGACAAAGGTTAAAGTATTGCAGATTAATGGGAATTTCGCAGAACATGAGATTAAGGAGCAAATAAGCATCTGAATATATATGCAGACATTTAGAACAATTGCAGTTAGGCAACTATTTTTTGATAAAACTCCAGAGTACAAATATTTTTAGCACAATGACCTAGGCAACAGAACATTGAAAGGGTTATCACCAAACATAGGGAAACTGTAACAAGAAAAATAGCCAGAGATCCTGGAAAGGTGTTAAAGATATTCTGGAAATTGTATAAACATTTGTATAAAACAGAAATATGGAAACCAAGAAAGAGTATAAATGGAAATATTTATGGAAGACTCACCAACTAACAGTTAAGCCAGGAGGTGATAAGATAAAAAACATTGGTGTATAATCAATATTCAGGAAAGTTTTCAAGAACAGATGGCATTCCCCTGGAAGTTTGGAAATTAGAAGGGAAGGAAGTAATAAAGATTTTGAAGATTTTGCTTAACAGTATTTTAAAAGGAGGGGAAGCACTAATTTCATGTAGTCCCATTTCATTTTTAAACCACAATTATAAAGTTTTTATATCTATATTAGCTAAAAAATGACAGATGTGTTGTGAAAATGGATAGATATAAATCAGTGTGGTTTTGCAGAGGGGAGGCACACATTTGACAACATTAATAGAGCAATGATGATCCAGAGGGAAGCAGAATGTAAGAAAATACTTCTGTTGTTGGTGGGTCGGATGCAGAGAAAGCATTTGGCAAAGTAAGCTGGGATTTTATGAGTAGGGCATTAGAAGCACTTGCATTTCCTGATGCAATAATAAGGCTGATATAGAACCACTGGCAAAAAATAAATACATAAATAAGGGCTCAGAAATACAAGAATGTAATTTATATAGTAATCAAGAAAAGATGCCTTTCTTTGCACGTTATATGGTCCTGTACCTGATAAATCCAGAAAAAGACATCTCAGTGTTGTGGAATATTTTAAGACAGTCTCAAGTCTATTGGGGATATAAAATTAATGAAGATAAAACAAAGACTATAACCATAAATTATCTACCTACACAAAAATTGGTTCAGCAATGCCCATATTTATCGGGAAATGATAAGATGAAGTATTTAGGAGCATGGATTAAAAAGGCTTCTATTGTGGCAGCTAAGGATATGTGAGAAGATACTAAGCAAAAGCTAATACAAAAATTGAGAAAGTGGAACTCTTATTTATGGATATGAATAGTAAGTTACATGCAGTGAAAATGTTTTCACCCCTTTATTGTTGTATACAGCTCAGGCATACTTTTATCAACCTGAGGAGAAGTTATGAACAATAGGTTCATAGGTGTGTACTAGGCTAATGGCTGTGGAGCCTTTACAAGCCTAGCCCCAAAAAATTTCCCAGGCACCATGCCACCTCATTTAAGTTCACAGTGCCCCTATCCAGTAGGGCAACTGGAGTGATCCATGGGGTGAACTTCCTGTTACCCATCTACTCGTCAAGATTTCTCTTGAAGAGGGCCAGCAAGGTGTTCTGCTTGACATGAATGGGAAGCTTATTCCAGAGTATGGGCAGTCTTTGGGAGATGAACCTGTCCCTCCAGCATGTTCTGTTAATTGTGGTAATGAGGTTGTGATCTCTGGAGCATGTAGGGTGGGGGGATTGGGATTTCTTTAGGTGTAGCATTTCTAGTAGAGCTGGGTCGGACATGGCTTTTTAAGTCAAGCAGAGATCACCTCTAAGGAGATGATCAGAGACTGAGAACAGCTGAAGTTTCTTGAGTCTGTCTGTGTAGGACATGTGTTTTAGACCTGGGATTCTTTTTGTGAGGTACTTTTGTGGCCTCTCCAGCTGTTGTAAGTGTCTGGTCAGGTGCATGCCAAACAGGGTATTATATTCGATGATTGGTCTAATGAGGGATGAGTAGAGAGGGATGATGACCTCTTTCTTCTTGGATGCGAAACCTTTGGTTATAAGATGTGCCACATAGAAGGACTTTCTGACCACAGTGGCAATGTGGTGGTCAAAGGTGAGGTGGCTGTCAACCTGGGTGCCAAGATCTCTTATGGCCTCTTCAGTGTTCAGTGGGCTCCTATCAACATTGTAATTCATGGGAACTGAGTTTTGTCCAAAGGGGATAACACATGTTTTGGTGTTAAGCTTCAGGCCATGGTTATGACACAAGTCATTGGTCTCAGAGAGGCCCTTTTGTAGGATGTCTGCATCACTTGGGGAGTTGATAATGACTCCTAGCTTGCAGTCACCAGCGAACTTGATCAGCCAGAGTCCTTCTGTGTTGGCCTTGACTTCTGAGAAGTAGATGCCAAACAGGAGACGGCCCAGAACCGAGTCCTGCGGGACTCCACTCATGACTGGTCGACAGTTTGACTTGGAATCTGCAACTTTCACTCTGTGGGTCCTGTCTGTGAGCCAATTTGCAACCCTCCTAGTGATGTAAGGATTGATGCCTAGTTTGGTGAGTTTATCAGTGATACTTGAGTGGGGAATGGTATCAAAGGCCTTGGCCAGGTGGAGGTAGGATGTATGCACTACCTTACCCTCATCCACAGCCTTGGAGACTGCCTCAAAGAAGTCAACCAGGTTCAGCAGGCAGGATCTCGCTTTGACAAAGCCAAACTGTGTGGGGTCAAGAGTTTGGCGATTGCCTATATCTTTGTTAAGCAGGTCCATGATGATGGCATCCATAGCTTTGCATACCAGACTTGTCAGGCTAATGGGGTGATAGTTCTCAGGGTCTGTAGTTGCTCCACCTTTATGGAGCAGGATGACTGTAGCATTGCACCATTCATTAGGGATATAGCCTGAGGTAAGGCTGGAATTGAACAGGGTACACAGATGTGGTGCCAGTTCATTTTGTAGCACATGTAGGACACACCCAGGGATATTATCAAGTCCCATGGATGCTGTATTCTTGGCATTGCACAATGCAGCTTTTACATGTGCCACAGAAATGGTGGGTACCAGGCTTTCTTCTGGTATTGGGATAGGGCCCTTGGGGGACAGAGGGGTAAAGTTGGCACTGAATCTGTCAATCAGTATGTTGACTAAATGTGTTGGCTCAGTATAGGAGGTGCTATAGTGCAATAACTCAGAGCAAGTATGGGTATTGCCTTGGAGGTTTTGATATAGCGATAGAAGGCTTTGTGGTTGTTTTTGGTGTCAGGTGCAATCCTGCCTTCATAGCTGGCTTTAGAGGATTTGATAAGGGATCTCAGCTTTTTGTTGAGACTGATAAGGGAGGTTTTCCAGTCTTGTGACTTCATTTTTTTCTGCAACAGTTTTTTCCTTCTGTTGTAGAGTTTATTGATGGCTGGAGACCACCAAATTGACTTCCTTTTTTGGATGAGATCATTTAGTTCTATTTTGTATGGCAAGGTCTATACATCTGTGTACATGCTCGTACAGTGCACTGGTGTATGATTCGGCAGTCATGCAGATATTTTCCATTGGCATGGGTGCCGAGAAGTTAGCCATCTCTGTATTTAGGAGCCCAATGTCAGCTTTAGAGAAATTTTTCAGGGTTGACACCTTAGCAGGGGTTGTAGGTGAGACGGAGATTTCCATGGTGATCAGTTTGTGGTCGGATTTAGCCAGGCAGGAACTGACTATAGGTTTGAAGCAACAGTCTCCCATGTTGGTGATAACCAGGTCGAGGATATTTCTTCCTCTAGTGGGGGTCAGAATGAGCTGGTTCAGGGCATTGGAAATGATAAATTCCAGAAAGTGTTGGGCCTGTACATTGGTACTTGAATAGTTTTCCCAGTTGATGGAAGGGTAGTTGAAGTCACCCAGTATGAGTGTATTAGGCTGGACCTTGATAGATTCCAGGGAGCTTAGGAACTTGGAGTGAGAGTCTAGGGACATGTTTGACATTCTGTAGCAGGCTATGACTTGTATCGCTGTCTTATCCAGTATTAGTTGTACCTGAAGCATCTTGGATGCATTATGCTGGGCTACCAGTCTAGAGGTATGAATATCCTTTAAGAATATGGAGACACCACTACCTTTGGAGTTTCTGGCCATATTCTGGGGCCGAAAGGTATGGAATGAGTTGTAGCCTGGGAGTGCAGGGGTGCTTTCTGCCTCTTTAAACCAGGTCTCCAGTACACCACAGATGTCGACATTCTCTATTTTGAGGAGAGCTTTGAGCAAGTGCATCTTGAGATTTAGACTTCTAGCATTGAGCAGCATGACCCTTAGACTGCATTTGTTTGTAGCTGTTACAGTGGAATTTTGGTCTTTGGAACACTGCCTAAAAAGGCACTATAGGGGTGGCAAGAGCCTTAGCCAGTACCCAGAATCCCAGGGGTGACAGATGCAGGCCATCTCTGGCAAAGCATCAAGATCTGTTGATCATGTCTTCCCAGGCAGACAGATACTGGATCCTCTTAGAATAACACCAGAAACTTAGCCAATTGTTGAAGTCAATCATCTTCTGCTCGTACTGTGGTATCATTCTGGGTGACAATAGAATACTGCTCAGGGCTAGGGTCATACCTGCCTGGGCCACATAATCACTTCTCTTTTCATGTAGTCCAGGGAGGTATGTATCATGTCATTCACACCCACATGGACAATGGCTGAGTCATATTTGTACTTGTTGTGGAGTAACCTGAGTGCATGTGTTATGTGGTGGATCGCGGCACCTGATAGACAACTGACTGCCACCTTCTCCTTGTTCAGCCTAGTGAGTGAGACATCAGTGTGCCTCACAACTGAGTCTCCTATGATTATTACATTAGGCAAAGTGTTTTGCCTTAAGGGCTTAGGTTGAGGGGCACACTGTGGTGGTGAGCTATGTGTTCTGGGGTTGGTGTTGTGTTGTGGTGGTCGAGTGCATTTCTGTCTCGGGGGGTCTCTGTTGTTGCGAAGGTGGGTGCATGGTTTGTGTTTCTATGTGTAGATTGTGATGGTTAGTGTTTTGGAGGGCCGTGTGTTCTATGTAGTGAGTTGCAGGTGTTGACCTTCTCCTCTTGACAAGCTACCTTATCTTGGTTGGAGCATGCACTGCATCCAGTTTGGTGATATAAGTGCATCTCTCACATGTATGAGTATCATTAATAAAGAATTTAAGGAATTTGTCTAAGTGGGAAAGAGGGCAAGAGTTAAGTGGGAAAAGTTGACCTTCCAATAGAACAAGGTGGTTTAAGTTTACCTGATTTGAAGGGGTATTTTAGAGCTACACAGTTAAGGCTTACATATATATATATATATATATATATACACATAT
This sequence comes from Protopterus annectens, assembly GCF_019279795.1. Taxonomy (NCBI): domain Eukaryota; kingdom Metazoa; phylum Chordata; order Ceratodontiformes; family Protopteridae; genus Protopterus; species Protopterus annectens. The sequence goes on from NC_056731.1 coordinate 20,835,735, forward strand.
ATAAAACACAGGCAGAGGCTTAAAATTCAAAGTAGAAAGGGATGAAGATGCAGCAAGGGGGACATTCAAATAACAGTGGGAGACTGGGATTTTGGATCCCAATCCCTAAAGAGAATAAAAACAACCATACATTATATTATATTCATAAAGAGGCAGAAAGTATTAAGATGACTAAGCCACTATATGAATGGGAAAGGAGATCTTGCCAATAGGGATGACTGCAAGTAGGTGTATAGAAAATAGGCAAAGTGGGAGCTGTGATTTACTGCAGAAACATGAGAAAGGAATCAATATATTGGGAGCAAATAACTCAAGCAGGAAAGGTAATAGAATGGGATGAGGTCACAAAGATATTCAGAATGCAGGACAGAGATTGTCTTCCCTACCAGGGCTTGATCACAGAGTACAGGCAAAGAGAAAGAGACAGTGGAATTTTAAGTGAAAAATCTGCTCTGGTAGAGTTTTTAGTTGAATCTAAAACATAAGCTGCTGTTAAAAAGGAATAATTAGAAGGCATATCAAATATTTCATGATAACTATAAGAATCAATCAGAGGAGGTTAGAAAAGTCTGGGAAGAGAGAATGAAAAAGCAATTTACAAGAAAACAATGGGAAGGCATGTATATGGCTCCTAAGTATGCAGCCAAGTCTGGAAGGTTTAGGATCTTTGCTTGTAAGTGTTTGCACAAGTATTCATATACTCAAACCAGACTTTAAAGATTTTTTTCCTCAGGTAGGTGGCAAATGTTGTAGGTATGATGGAGAACTGAGAACATATGTTTTGAGAGTGTAATAATTTGTCAGAGTACTCTGTCAGAAATATTGGGTGACCAAATGGCTGTAAGTAAGGGAATGATTCTTTTGAGCTGGGATACAGGATCTGAATTCTCTAGACTTAGTAAGGCCTTGTTAAGTTTAATTCTTCTGGCTGCCAAAAAAAAATACTAGAAAATGGAAATCAAAGTCTACACCAACTGTAATTGAGGTATTGAGTGTTATAAAAGAGATAAAAGAACCCCAGGCGGGTTCTTTAGAAAAGGGAAGGAGTAAATTACATAGAAATAAATGGAAACTGAGAACAATACATGCAGAATAATGTTCTGGAAGAGGAGGAAGAGGATTGAGGTTTAAGGGAAGGCCAGAATTCAACAATTATTTGTAATGTCAGTCTGATGATATTAGTAAAGAAAATATACGTGATGTATTTTGTATTTAAATGGAAAAATGTGAAATGGCTTGATTTAGTTTCTGTTAATATATGTTTGCCTATGTCTTACGTGATAATTTAATAAAGGTGATAAAAAATTAACATATGCAGGATTTCTGAAAGAGATGTCCTTGGTTGTTCAGACAGCTTAAACTCATACTAAGGTCAAAACATAGTGTTGGGTAAGAAATCACCTAACCAAAATAAGCCCTTTGTCTGCTGTGCATGTTTAGCCAAATTCATCTAAAATTGTTAAAGTTTCTTTCCATGGAGCAAAGCAAACCATATTCTTAAACAATTCCAGAATATGCTAGGCTAAAATCAAACCCTTATTTTATAATCAAACGAAACAAGAGTTGCTTAGTATTTCGGAAGCAAGCAAAATTGAATGCAAATATGTTAAATATGTCCTCAGATCTCCTTATTCATCTCCAAACCCAAACTAAAATTAATCTTATTCAGGCTACATCCCTCCCAAAACTCTTTAATCTCTCACCAATTACTAAAATTTCATTTTCAGGTCATCACAATCCAAGGTATCTTCATACATTTCCTCTAGGTCCACATTCTAAAAAAGAGCTGCATTCACTTGTTATTCTTAAAATGATTATAACTTTCACTGATAAGCATTTATGTTCTGTATTTAACATATCACATTCCAAACATATTACACCAACTCCTTGGAAAAATGCATTCATGTTGACTCTTCCTCAAACAAATAATGCTATAAAACTGTCTACTTTTTCAAATTTAAACATATTGTTGGGTGGAAGATCATTTCTGGTAAGTAAGAGAAGCCAAAGGAGGAGCACCTTATTATACTTTCTCACAGCTTTAAGATAGGGGACTCAGATTCAGTTCCCCCGTGATTTATACTGATGCACATTCACTTTCACTATAAAACATCTACAATACATCATGAAAAATATGCCATCCATTGATTTTTCAAATGTGGAATGTCTATATATGCAACTTGTCACACCAGAAAATAAAAATAATTTTGTTTAATGAAACACGTCTTTCCTAAAATATCGACTGCAGTTTTGAAATTCTTTCAAATCACCTGCAGAAGAAAACATTATCAGCGTGTTTACTGACAGATTATCAAATCTAGTCATTTAATCAAAACTGTCTTTTCATAGATATCTTTAATTCTTTTTTCCAGATAATGAATGCAACTTCTTACTGAAAATTTCAGTTGGTGGCAAAATATCAAGACTGCATTTTAACAACAGTCATAATTATTGATTTTACCACTAGTACAATTTTAGTGGATCAGAAACTCTGCCTAATGTAAGGATGTTCTCTATTTGTTGCAGAAATAACTGCTGCTAATATTTCGCTTTCTGATTTGGATCTGAGATGGATAAAGAGGTGTGTTTGTATTATTTTTCAGTTCTTACCAAGACAGCCTGCTCTCTACAAAAAGAGTGCCCCTTAACCTCATTTCTTGCATCAGCATATTTGTCAGTGTCTTATAGTGGCTTCTTATGTCTTAAACTCTTTTCTTCGGCTTCCTTTCAAAGTATCCTGTTTCTAATCTTGTGTTTAAATAGCAGACTGACTAGTGTAGATCCAACAGTAGGAAAGGCAGACATCATTATTGTTAACAAACATTTAATTGTGGCTTATATTGATTTCTACTGGAATTGACAGTTTGATTCCTTTGCATCCAAGTGGTCTACCAATATGTAGATAATGTCGCTGTTATTCCAGAAATAGCAATCACCTTATGAAGAGGTGGAACCATTATATGTCAGCATGTGGCAATTACTGTTCATGTTAGTGGGAATCTCAAGCAGTCATCAAAAACAACTAACAGTTACTCTTTACCATATAATGCCCAACAAAAATTACTACTCAGATCAGTACGTGACTCTTTAGGGTATTCAGACATTTGAATGGGCATAGCTTTGTTATACTGGATAAGGGTCAGGTATAGGAAACATTCTTTCTATATTTCTTTTATTTTATGCTTACACAGGAATAAGATGTTCATCCTTATCATATATTTTGTATCCACAAATCCATCATGTTGCATTTCATTTTAACCCATACAAATCACTGAGTTATGTGTTCTCACTGGAGTTTCCCAGTACATTTCCTATTTGTTTTATAACAATGGCTGTATCCACAAAAGTGTTTTTTATACTTAAGTAACTGTTTGGGCTAAATCTGTATGTGGTTTACTGGGATCAGAGTTGTACTCCTGTTAACAAATAAATAAATAAATGAATGAAATCTGCAGTTTCTATATTCATTCTCTACCATTATTTGGATATAATGAATTACAAATCATTTGAGTAAGATTTTACCAATCTTTGAGACAGCTGTTTCTGTTTTACATATCTCAGATGTTTCCAAAGTTTGTGTCTCAAGATTCATTCCCATTATCTATGCCAAGTATCAATAATGCATTTTCTTTTGTCTTTAAGTTATTACTCTTAGTTGCATTATCTTTCTTTTAGTGTTAATGTCTTACACAGTCCCCCGGATTTATTAATGTTCCGTTTAGGACTAATCTAGTCCTGCACGGAAGCAGCAGTTGAAGATGAGGATGGCAGCGACCCATGCATATTAATTAAGGCACTCTGCCTGAACTCTTAATGCTACACGGGGCATGGATGAGTGCAGATGGGGCATGTCTGAGAGCAGAGTTCTCAGAATAAACATGCCCCTGCAAAGTAGAACAGAAGAATGTGTAAATAAATGAACGAGACTGCTCATAGGTGTCCGCATATCCCCACCAACAGTCCCAATGTGTACAACAGCAACAGTACAGAAAAATAAAATGAAGAAACCCTTATATTTTTTTTAAAACTCTGAGTACAGCTAACTGTAGGTGTGCGGGTGTGCCTATCACTTAGCTATGGTTAAAGCAGTTGAAAAGGCTGAAGAGGATAACAAAGAATATATATGCAAATGAAGCAACACAGCAGTAGTGTAATGGTCAGAGCCTAATGAACAGGCATTCCGGGTTCGAGTCCCACTGTAACACTTATCATTTTCCATGTGAAATCTGTATATGAACATATTTTAACATCATTTTGCTATATAACCTACATAATAACATTTAAATTTGAACCGGAGTACTGCATGAAATGCACATGTGAAGTGTCAGTGTCATAATGAATAAGACACTAGTAAGCAGGTTTAAGCACAAATATGCAGTAATAAGCATATATAAGCACTAGTAAGCGTGTTTAAGTGCATTTGCATGTGGGTAAGTATTGCATACACAGATTAAGCAAAGTAGAAGCTAACTGAGTGTAAGAAACCATAACAGGAGGTTAGCAGTGCTTACCGTTGCACAAACCTGCTCACAACTGCTTTAAAGTGCCTTAAACACTCTGTACCCAACGGCGTGTGTACTGCCCAGCAAGAAAATAAACAGCCTCTGCAAGGCTTGAACAGAGGACCCTCTACACTTCAGCCACAGTAGGTAACCAGTAAGCCATCATACCAATGCATAACAGGGAGGTATCAACAAGCAAATCCTCACCAAAGGAAAATCAAACTGAACATGCGAAATGTAACTATATACAGTGTGATTAAAGAACAAAAAACAACCTGCCAAAAAGAGAACACCCACTGAAACGTCTCCAAAGAACTGTAGACAAATAATGTAAAATAAAACAGAGACGCAGACAGCTGTAAAATCCAGGATAGGCCTTTACTGTGTGCAAAACACAAGCGCTTTCACAATCTAGCTTCTTCAGGTGTAACAAAGCACTTAAAACAGACACACTGTTATCTGTAACTGGCTATCGTTTATCCCTACGAGTTACTCCTGCTATGCAGAAGTTATTTTGGACATTAAGATGTTTGCCAGAAATTTAAACTTGAAACTTTTGTATAAAGATAATGCAGACGCTAATAGCAAATGTGTAGGGTTTTCCAAACCCAGCTCTTTCATGCCTAATAGTAATGTTTTAGTCAATGCCTTTGAGAAATTGTGCATATGAGATATATATGAGGCTAATATTAAACAGGGATTTAAGCCACACAATAATTTAAAGCAGAATATGACAAGACAGGAAAGAGAAGCGTTATTAGAATTAGAAAGGAATGAACAAATTATTGTGAGACCAGCAGACAAAGGGGGTCTCATAGTGGTGTTAGATAGAGATAGTTATAAAAATAGTATATCTGCCAGTCTAAAGAATGACTCTTCTTACGAAATAATAGGAGTTGAACAGGTATCAGGTTATATTTCAAGAGTATGTATGGTATTGGAAGGGCTATTTACAAATGGTATGATAGATGAGAAACTTTTGGAATATTTTTTGGTACATAAACCCACTATACCCATATTGCAAGGCCTTCCAAAAGTGCATAAATCAGTTGTCAACCCTCCAATGAGACCTATTGTCTCTAGCAGAGGTTGGTGTACTGAACCAGTCTCGATTTTTGTAGAGAAACACTTGAGACCTTTTTTAGACAGCAATAAGTACGTTCTCAAAGACACAGAACACTTTTTAAGGGATTTATATGAGTTTGTTGAAGAGTATGATTCCAATATAACGTTTGTCACATTAGATGTCGTGTCCTTATTTACTGTCATTCTGAATGCAGTAGGATTGGCAGCAGTGAATGACTTTTTAGAGGTGTACACGGAATATACACCAGAGAAGATACGTTTGTTACTCACATTGTTGGGGTTGGTTTTAGAGCATAATTTATTTCTATTTGATGAGCAGTTCTACAGGCAATGCAGCGGCGTAGCTATGGGCACATCTTGTGCTAATAGCTACGCCAATGCAGTCATGGTCAAATGGGAAGATTCATATATTTTGAAAGGTCCTTATATTCATTTACTCCCTTTTTACCGTAGATTTGTAGATGATGTCTTTATTGTGTGGGGAGGCAGTGAACAGCAGCTATCTGATTTTTTAGAATTTATAAACATGAGCACATCGTTTTTACAATTTACTCATAGGTCTTCAAAAAATAATATGGATTTTTTTGAATGTGGAGATAGTTAGATGTATTGAAGGTGGAGTGTACACCAAACAATACAGGAAGGACTGCCATGTAAATAATTTATTGCATAGGAGCAGCGCGCATCCACCACATATTTTTAAAAATGTAATAACCAATCAAGTGATGAGAGCCTCTAGGCTCAATGTGAGAGATGAGGACTTCAGCAAGGAAGTGGAGAAAGTGATGGTGTATTTGGGAGACAGGGGATACAATGATAATACTCTTAGGAAATATGTACCGCAAGCAGTAGGTAGGAGAAAAGATCAAGCCATGTCATATTTTTCAAGGAAGTTTAATCATGGAAGTGAAAGACAAGAGGCATCCACCAATTATAAACTTAGGATGTCCTTGAAATACACCGCTGATGTACACAAGTACACTGAAATAGTTAAGAAACATTGGCAAATTCTGCTGACTGATCATCAGGTAGCTGGCTTGGTGGACACAGTACCCAGATTTAGTTTCAGGAACAATAGATCTCTGAAGAGGAGACTCTGTTATCCGAGAGATGGGCAGATGAGCAATGGTAGAGGAGGGACAAGACCTTGTGGCAGTTGCAATTGGTGCCAGTATATAGACACTAGTGATCGCTTTTACCATCCAGATTTGGATCGAGATTTTCATTTTGATATTAGAGCTGACTGTCTGAGCCGACATGTAGTTTACCTAGCCAATTGCTGTGTATGTGCCAAATTCTATGTTGGGAAGACAGATAGGAGTTTAAAGGAACGCATCAGAGAGCATGTCTATAATATTAGGAAGGGTAATAAGGTGAATGCTTTAGCCAGACACGTTATGAATACTGATATGACCCACATTTTTAGATTCAGAGTCATAGCCCTGTTGCAGGAGAATATAAGAAGGGGAGATATCTGCAACAGGACAGAAAGTGTAGAAGCCATGTGGATAACTAAATTGATGGGTACAGAAGGACATGGCCTAAATGAATGTATTCCGCTGAGACCGAAACTTAAAATGAGGCCTCTTCGCAGATAAAGTCATAGGTTTATATGTGTTTTTATATATGAAACTTTGATATATGAATTATTTATTTGTTTTTGCAGGTTAGGAATTGGTTATTAAAATATATTATTTATTGATATATAATGTTTACATATTTATATGTATTTATTTAGGAAGGAATATAGAATTTTTTGTCATCGTAATTTTTATCATTGTCTTGTATAAATATTGTCTTTTACATCTAGTTAGTTAGAATATAATTCATGTTAGTATAGCTTTAAAGGATTTGCTTTAGTGATGCTTAGTCATATGACTTCAGACATGTGATATGCAGTGAGTATATAGGTTTGTCTGTTTTAAGTGCTTTGTTACACCTGAAGAAGCTAGATTGTGAAAGCGCTTGTGTTTTGCACTCAGTAAAGGCCTATCCTGGATTTTACAGCTGTCTGCGTCTCTGTTTTATTTTACATTATGTACAGTGTGATGTTGTATAACCTGCCACAGAACAAAAATATATGAATTGGAGTACTGCAGTAAGGCCAGATGTGAGGTGTTAGTGCAATAAAGTGGTTAAAGTTCCCAGGACCCCATACAGCATACGTACACATGAATCTAGGATACAAGACACATATATAATATGTAATGAAGAAGACATCAATGCCAAAAGGCAAATATCATGAAAATCGAATATTAAGCACCGCTAAGCATTGCACAGCACTGCTTCCCAGTAGTCTGGGAAGCATAGCACAGCACTGCTTCCCAGACTACTGGCAGGATACTACCAGTGGGAGAAACAGTGTCAACCTTTTAAGTCTAATCTTAAACAAATGCATGTTTGTGCCTAGCTGGACAACCCCAAAACTTCTGCCAAAAAGAATCCTCGGAGTAACATAAAAATGACTCACGGGTAAGCAAAGAAGGATATGTATGTTTGCGGACTGCATGTGTGGGAAGCCTGAAGAACCATGGGGTGAGACAACTTACATGATGGATCCTGAGAAGTGGAGAATGGGCAATGTGTAGTGGTGTGGTGAGATTCAGATGGAACCTGTAGGAAGAATGATTGATGTGGAGGAGGAAGGGTGTGGAGGGAATGATGGGTAAGACATTATGGGCCAAAGCGTGCTGGGGTTGGATGAACCCATTCTAATGGGACCGCCCCGTGGATGTAAGTGAGAAAGGATAGGGGGAAACAGGAAGGGAACTGAGACATACCATTTCCCATGGCAAAGCACGTTATGAGTAATATATATATATATATATATATATATATATATATATATATATATATATATACTGGAGTAATGCGGCCATGAAAGAACACAAATATATATATATATATATATATATATATATATATATATATATAAACTGGAGTACTGCAGGAAATGCACATGTGAGGTGTCAGTATCATTATGCATAAAGCAGTAGTTAGGTTAAGCAGCAATAAGCAGTAGTAAGCATATGTCAGCACTATTAAGGGAGTATAAGGCCATATGCATGGGTTTGCACGGAGGAAAGCACTCCTAATTTCCGGTTACAGTGTCCTACACTCAGTAAGCTCCAAAATTGCTTAACCTGAGTAGGCAGTGCTTACCCCCATGCAAACCCGCTTACAACTGCTCAAAAATATCTTAATCACAGTGTATCCAACGGCCCTTATTCTGCCTAGCAACAAAATATGCAGCCTCTGCTAGGATCAAACTCAAGACCCTGCATACCATAGCCAAAGTGATTTTCCAGTAATCTATCTCAGATATGCATATCCTTGATGTATTCACAAACATATCATCCAGCCCAGTCATTCAACAGTACAGAGAATGTATTCTAACTTGTAGATGTGTGTGTGAATAAATATATTAATGTCTAAATGGTTACAACATATTGATATATAGATATATATATATATATATATATATATATATATGTATGTATATATATATAGATATATATATATATATATATATATATATATATATATATATCTATATATATATATATATATATATATAAACATATAAACATGCAAATGCCTACATCTATGGATATATATGTCCACATCTACATGTCTAAATATATATGGCAGGTTTTATATATATATATATATATATATATATATATATATATATATGTCAGCAGATATATATCTATATGTATGTATATATATATATATATATACATATATAGGTATATACGGACATACATCTGTAGATAATGGGAAGTAACAAAACATTTATGCCCTCATGCAATGTTAATGGGGTTAAGAGGCTCCATACAATATATGTCTGGTATGAATAGGTATACCTCCCCCCAGCCAAGCATGACCTCCCTGTAATACACTACCAAGTGGTGCAGATCCCGTAACCAGGACCAGACACAACATGGCCATCCCTAGGATATATATACACAGACACATATATGCAGACACAGGTATATATATATATATATATATATATATATATATATATATATGTATATATATATATATACACATACATATATATAGATATATCTGTAACTACACATACACACACAGAGATTTGTACAGTAATATACATATGTAGTATGTGCACACAATATGGAGCAGAGCAGCCAGTATTCCTACAGTCACCACCTTACCAACCGGAAACTGTATGAGCCACCCATACGAATGACATTCATAGCCTGCAACATATACCCACAGAGATACCAAAGGGTATAACACCACACACAGGTGTGCATAAATGAATGTGCAAGCTTTATTTGTGTACTATGATGGTTGTATATGCCATGTCATATAGCTATTTATACACTGACATCCATATGAACAGTGTAATGTAACTGTGAAACAGTTATACTAAGACAGTAGGCTAGAACGGCTGACATATGTTGCTGTCCAGGCCGAGGCCTTCAAGTAGTACATTAGTAATGACAGACTGGGCCACAGCATACCAGAAAATCAACAATATGTAATGCAGATGTATAGGTCAGCAGCCTCTATCTACACCCTGTACACAATCCCCTAGAGGGTACAGACCCCAGTTGACACCATGGGATGTATCTGTTACATAACAATGCATACCTGACACCATTACAATCACACTGACAAACAGAACATCCCGTATGGCAGGAGGCAGTAGGCCTGAATTTATCCAAGATGGATTGTGTGGTAACGTACATCCAGATACCTTAAGGAAGCTTATCCCAGATATCCACACATGTTGTAACAGCCTAGGTTAGTTATGGTGCACCCCCCTACCCTCACTAATACTGGGCCATATACCACTGTTACATACACTGGCCTCTGGAGTGCATTAGGCACACATGCATTGTGCAGGTGAAACCCACACAAATGTGGCCCCAACCCCCCAGTATGTGTTGGGGACACAACAGCAGTGGAGTGATGGCAGGAATGACAGCATGCCATACACACAGCCCACTACGTAACAACCCCTGACAGCATGTCATATGTGCAAAGCCTGGTATGTAGGTGGAGAACAGAGGCTGGAACACAGGCACATATGTGTAAAACTGTTGTCATACAGTAAGCAAGATATGTATATGTGTACATATCTATATGGATATATGTATACTTATTTATACATATATGTTCACCATATGTCCTGCACATGGAGTGTAGCCCTACCTCAGCATCAATAGTCCCAACCTCTCAGTGCAAGGGGATGTCACGTATGTAGTGCAGGTATATTTGTAGACTATTGCTACTGTAATAGGGATTGTCTTCACAGACATGGCGTGTGTGGGAGGCCACATCTGTTGTTAACATGTGCACCATTGGCTACTTACAGACATCCTAAGGTCAGCATAGTACTGTACCACTGCTAGCACAGTAATGCCCCTGTGGACTATAGCTGCAATATGGCCAATATATGTGGACAGTCCGACACACTCGGGTCAGTCCAGGGGTATACACAGAACCCCTTCATGCAAGACATGTGGACCAAGCCTGTCAATGTGGATGTTAACAGCCATGTAGATGGGTATAACATGTACATACTGGTATACATTTGCCCCCATAGGTTATGCATTCATACACCCCTGTCTGTCCTGACACATAATAACTGCTGGTACGGATGTGCCATGGCCACATACTATCCACTAGTTAGTGACATACATCTGAACAGCATCCCACTGCTTTGTCTGACATACATGACTGTTATGGTGGCCAGGCAGCAGTACATCTGGCAAGTATCTGGACATGACATCTCACTGGGTAAGTACAGTAAGCTGCTAGGCATGTAACAAAGCACAGTGCAGGTTAGAGGCAGACTGACTCAACACTGGGCTACATCTCCTATGTGGGAATACACATGCACCTGCATAGATGGCAGGCTCTACAGGCATGTCACATCACAGAGTAACAGACACCTGTGTGAAAGTGTATAACTACAACCAATGTGAATACAGCCACAGCTAGATATGGTAAGCTAGCGTACTATTACAGTATATGGACTATCTGATGTACACCATCCTCATATGGGCCACTCACACAACAACCCTACATATTCTGGGCCACTACACAGTGTGGTCCGATGGCTGTCTGTGGTTTAGGACATGTGTGTGTTCGCCCCTACAAACATGTAAGCTGATAGGGTGACATGCAGTGGAGCATCATGTAACATCAGATAGAACAGGACCAAGAACAATGACAGCTATCAAAGTCTCTACACAGACCAAGGTAAATATGCACTATACACACACACTGTCGACAATTACCAGACTTACACATACCTCAGTACTGTACACACAATCACAGAATGCCCAGGCTATGTCCTCAAATATAACCCTTACTGTACATAACATGTGTAGCAGTCTGATATCTCACTGGCTTGGTATCAGATATGCTGTCAATTAATATGGTGTACAGAACATATGCACCCCCTACTGCATGACATATGTACAAATGTTGACAGAGTTATGGCTGGAGGCACAAACACAGGGCCAATATTGACATGTTGCTATGATAACCTCATACATAACCTGTCGTAACAGGGTTTGATGCAACATGGTTGGCATAATGGGTAAGGTGTTTACCTTACAAACATTAGGTGCAGGGTTTGATTCTCACATGAGGTAATTGGCTAGGCTGAAAATGGCCCACAAGGGCAGTTAGCCTAGTACTAGCCTATGAACATATGAACCTATATGTCCTATGAGGGATATGATGTCAGTAACTCTCCCGTCTGTCACCATCTACTGACTGCAATCCTCACACTACCTTCTGCAGTTGAGAGATAGGTGCTCTGTGGGTAATACAAGGAACACAAGGCACCACACACTGCCCAGTCTGCAGATGACCCTACAGATGGGGATTCCTCATGAACATAGCACTGGCATGACAAGTATTAAAACATGTAGGACAGCCATATCCACACACAACCTGTTAAACCAATATTACCCCAACTGCAGTATAGCAGCACTTACAGTCTGTAGTCAAGACAGGCACATCCCCCTCCTGTGTGTTGGCCTGTTTCCACAGTGTATGTTGTCAGAGGTAAGTCCCCAATCCATCTGTGATGCTGTTTGCCAAACATCAGATCTAGTTCCTGCTCACAGTGAATGCAAAGGCCCAACACCAACATGATGTTCCTAGATATTGGAGTGTGTTTCCATACAATTGGCTATGGGAATGTTACCACAGCTGTACCACATGCAATCAGTTAGAGGAGGGTTGTAATCCATGCAGAGGCCATCAGCTGATCATGAGCATCACTGACAATACACATGCCGCTGCCTAAGCAAAGCAGGTGTAAGTCTCCACATCCACCAGAGAGGGAGTGAGAGAGGCAGGCAGAGGAAAAGATAAGTCAGGGTGGGTTGGGAGAGTAAAAGGTAAGCATGTTTGTGTCACACACCTACCAGTACAGGGTATCGAACCCCTGACTGGCTATGTACTGATATCACATCTGTTATCCCTGCACGGTGGATATAGTGATTTATGCTATTAGCACCATATAAAAATTTATAAAAATGCACTCAACATTGAGTCCAGTTGTTGCACACCCACAACCATCTCCACACAGAATATAAATGACAAACAATGACGCGCGCGTGCACACACACACACACACACACACACACACACACACACACACACACACACACACACACACACACACACACACACACACACACCTGGGATTAGAACTCCTACCTAACTAGTTATTACATTACAGCACTATGCCATTACAGAATGCACCACAAAGATCACTGGAGTATTCGTTCCCCAAAGGTTTATTTCACAGTGAGTGACATTAACAGGATTGGCAAAGTAGGGTAAATGAATTGTAGTGAGTGTGACTAGCCAAACATGCATTGCTCTCTACACAGGCATAGGAACAAACACAAAAGCATCCACAACTCCCATGTGTGAGACTAGAACCCCTACCAGAGTTTTATATCACACTACAGCATCATGCTGTTATAACATGCACTAGAGAGAATGCTGGAGTACTCCTTCCCCAGAGGTGTACTTCACAGTGATTGACATCAGCAGGATTGCCAAAGCAGGGCATTTGAATTGTATTGAGTGTGACTAACCTAAATTGCTGTAATTAGTCTGTATGCATTAACCTCTGTTCTGGCCAGACCAAAATAACCTGCCTTTGCAGGTCATGAAGCCAGGACCCTATAGTCACAATACCTAACCACCTAGCCATCACAACAGTACATGAGACTGACGTTTCACCAAAGTAATCACACCATAGGCCAATCATACTGAACATGTGAAAGGAATGTATATACAGTTGTCCGTAAAAGAACTCTCCAAAGCCAACTTCATGCTACTCAAGGCAGATGTGACAATGTTTGTGATACCCATGGAGACAGGAGCTGACAGTTCTACTGATGAATCCTGCAATAAGGCACTGTATGGACACATCCACTTGTGCATGATTCCTGACATCCCACAAAGAATCATGATGCTCACCTCCCAAATAACCAAGCCAGTCTGGTGGTCTCCTGCCATTAACAGAGTATATAACAGAAGGTAGACACTGTTGAAGAAAAAAGGATTATCCAAAGATGCAAACAACTCTCTTACCCACCCCAGTAAGACGTTGAGATCCCTCATGGAATCCTCCAAAGCTGGCTATGTAACTAAATTCACCACGGATTCCACAGACAACCACACAGCATTTTATAGTTATGTCCAGAATCTAACTGGCAATGCTCAGAAGTGCTCTGAGCTACAACAGAATGGCATTACATAGAATGCTCCCACGGATTGTGCCAATATCCTGGCAGATTGATTTAGTGCCACATTCACCCCCTCTCACCCCCACAAGGGCCCATGTCAATACGAAAAGAGTTCCCTTACCAAGTAATCACAGCCACACAGGCAAAAACTGCACTATCCACAGCTAAGAATACAGCATCCATGGGACCAGATGACATCCTGGGCTGTGTACTACATGAAATACAAAATGAAATGGCAACTCACCTAACTGTCATGTGTAATCATAGCCTGACAGCAGGCCTGGTGCCCACTGAGTGGCGCACAGCTGCAGTTATCCCACTACACAAGGGGTGATCCACTTTGGATCCCTGGAACTACTGTCACATCAGTCTGATGAGCCTGATCTGCATGTCTGTGGAATGCATTATCAGGGAAGTTTTGAATGCAGACATTGGCAACCCTCAAACACTGGACCCCACACAGATTGGGCTCATGGAGGGCCAGTATTGTCTCCTGAAACTGATTGACTGCTTTGACTCAGTCTGCATAGTTGTTGAAGAGGGTAAGGCAGTCCACAAAGCCTATGTGGACCTCACCAAGCCCTTCAACACCATCCCCCAGTCTGGATACATAGATTAACATACTAATCCAGCCATACATCGCTATGACACTCGATGGTTTGCCACATGGCATACTGAAGGAACCCAAACTGTAGGTGTAACTGGCTCCAAATCCATCACCGGACAAGTGACAAGTGGAGTACCTCAGGGTTCAGTCCTGGGACCAGTGTTGTTTGGAATCTACATCTCTGAAGTACAGGCCAACAATATTTTTTATTTATTTATTTAAATTTGTTGACCGGTAGTGTCCGACTGGATGTAGGTCCATTTTCAATGGAGGCCTGGGGAAAAAAGCTCCACAGTAAAATAAACAGACAGTAGTTACATTGGATTACATAGCAATTAACAATTTAACATAGCAATTACTTACATCATATTTACAGATGAAGAACATAGTACATCAGTAGACAACTAGAATCTTTATCTGTGAAGTACATAACAGACATTAACAAATGCTACAATGAGAAGTTCCTGCTGTATAATAAGTACTAGGCTTATGAGTGTCTGAGCTCGCTATAATCAAGGTAGTTAGTGGAGTGGAAAGAAAGGTAGTGGTTGGATGGGGTGGGTGATATTAGAGTGGGAGTTGCAAGGGCATAGCCAGCATGTTTTTAGGTGCGCTTTTAGTAAAGTTTTGAAGTGGGTGCATGATGGTATGGAGGTAATTGTGGGTGGAAGGGAGTTCCATAATTTGGCTATGGTGCAAGAGAACAGTGCTTCACCAGCAGAGTTATTGGCTTTAGTAATCTGCAAGTGATTTTTGTTGCTGGATCTTAGTGGTCTGGTGGTGTGATAGAGTTGGAGTAGATTCTGGAGGGATGGGACATTTAGTGGATGGTTTACTAGTTTGTGGGTGAGTGAGAGTTGATACCACTGAAGGAGGTGAGGGTGTTCAAGCCAGTCCAGTTCAGCAAGTGAGAGACAGTGGTGACTATGGTAGGATGCCCCTGTGGCGAATTTGGTGATTTTGTTGTAACAGGTCTCTAGCTTGTTTAGATCGCATTGCCTTAGGTTGGTATATATTGGAGAGGCATAACGTAAGGTGGAGATAAGGTGGGAATTTGCTATTGAAATCTTTGCTGCTTTGGTGAGAAATTGCTTATTTCTGTATAACGCTCCTAGTTTTTTTGTGGACTTTTTTATGGTCATGGATATGTGAATGTCAAATTTTAGTTTATTGTCTATTTCCACTTCTAGCAATTTGGTGTGTTCAGTTGTTATATACATATATATATATATATATATATATATATATATATATATATATATATATATATATATATATATATATATATATATATATATATATGTGTGTAATATATATAATATGGGACTCTGGCTAACAAAGGTAAGAGATGACTGCAAAAGAGGAGTCCTTATGAGCCTGACTGTACTGCATGATATGTTACTGATACCAGCCTGACATCATACAGGTGGGATGGAGTACTGTTAACATCTTGTGCCCTTGGTGTATGAGGTCCTGGTTATGGGATCTGCAACAGTTGGTAGTGTATTGCAGAGCAGACATGTTTGGCTGTGGGGGTTAATACCTATTCGTGTATGACGTATGTTGTTTGTGCCTGTCAACCCCATTAATGGTGCATGTGGACATATATGTTTCTGCTATGTTCCCACCTTATCTACAGATGTATGTCCATATATACCTATATAGATATAAATATCTGCTTACATATATGTGTATATATATATATATATATATAGATATATATATATATATATATATATATATATATATATATATATATATATATATATATCAATATGTTGTATCTGTTTAAACATTACTATATTTTCGCACACACATACATATACATGTTGGAATACATTCGCTGTACTGTTGAATGACTGGGCTGGATGATATGTTTGTGAATACAGCAAGGTTATTTATATCTGAGATGGCTTACATGTAAATCACTTTAGCTATGGTGTGCATTGTCCTGGGTTCGAGCTTAGCAGAGGTTGTTTAATTTGTTGCTAGGCAGAAAAAGGGCCGATGCATACCGAGTGATTAAGGCACTTTAAAGCAGTTGTAAGTGGGTTTGTGCTGAGGTAAGCACTGCTAAAGTCTGGTTACAGTTTCTTAAACTCAGTTAGCTGCCAAATTGCTTAACCTGTGTAGCTTAGCTCCACGCAAACTTGCTTACAACTGCTTTAAAGTGCCTAAATCACTGTGTATCCAATGGGCCATGTTCTGCCCAGCAACAAAATAAACAGCTCTTGCAAGGCTCAAATCAAGGACCCTGAACACCATAGACAAAGTGATTTACCACAAAGCCATGACAACTATGAAGAGATTTGATGTTTTCAGAAACATAACATCCAGTCCAGTCATGCAACAGTACAGAGAATGTATACCAACATCCAATTGCATGTATGTGCAAATATATTAATATCTAAACAGATACAGCATATCTATATATATATATATATATATATATATATATATATATATATATATATATATGTATATATATACATATATATGTATATTTCTAAACCTATTTACATAGACATCAATATATATGAACATATATACATGCATATGCCTACATCAACACATATATGTGTCTACATTACATATGTGTATGCAGATATTTATCTATGTAGGTATATATGGACATAGTTATATATATGTTAGCAGATACATATATCTATATAGGTATATATGGCCATACATCTGTAGATAGTAATGGCAGTTTAACAAATACACATAAGTCCACATGCACCGTTAATGGTGTTGAGAAGACCCACGCATTATACGTCTTGTACGAATAGGCATTCCTTACACAGCCAAACACGTGCGCCCTGCACTACACTACCAAGTACAGTCTGCCTCCCATAGGACATGTAATATGTGGAAGCCATCAACATCCCCAGGATACAGATACACAGAGACAGATATGCAGATACATATATATATATATATATATATATATATATATATATATATATATATATATATATATATATATACATATATATATATATATATATATATATATATATATATATATATATATATATACATGTGACTACACATACACATGCAGATATATGTACAGTAAGATACATATGTAGAAGGTGCACACAATATGGAACAGCCAGTATGCCTACAGTTAACACCTGAACAACTGGACACGGTATGGGCCACCCATACAAATGTCAATCATTGCCTGAAACATATACCCATAGAAAGGTCATAGGAAAGACACTACACACAGGTTTGCAGAAATGGGAATCCTTTAATTGTGTACTATAACAGTTCTATATGCCATGTCATATAGCTGTTCAGATACTGATAACCATATAAACAGAGTACTGCAACTGTGGAACAGTTACACTAATACAGTAGTCTGGAAAGGTTCACAACTGTTGCTGTCCAGGCCAAGAACTTCAACCTGTAGAATAGTGAAGACAGACTCGGCCACAGGATACCAAACAATCAACAGTATGTACTGCAGGTGTTTAGTTCAGCAGCCTCTATCTACACTCTGTACAGACTCAGTAGAAGGTAAAGACGTTCTGTGAGCAAATGGGTTGTAAATGGTACATAACAAGGCATAACCGACACCATCATGAGCACACTGACAAACAGAACCGTCTGTATGGCAGGAGGCAGTAGGCTTGCAGTATCCCAGTCCGTGTAAGTAATGTCAATATAGGGGAAGTATATGGTACTGTACATCCACATACCTTGTGGCAGCTCAACCCTGATACCCCACATTTTGTAACAGCCTAGGTCATTTATGGTGCTCCCCACCTACACTCAATAATACAGGCTCATATACCACTGCTACATACACTGGCATCTGGAGTGCATAAGGGCACACATGTATTGTGTAGGTGATGCCCACACATATATGGCCCCAGACCCACTGTATGTGTGGGGATACAACAGCAGTGGAATAGTGGCAGCGATGGCAGTGTGATATACTTACAGCCCACTACAGAACAGCCCCCAAAAGCATGACATATGTGTAAAGCTTGGTATATAGATAGAGGGCAGAGGCTGGAACACAGGCACATATGTGGAACACTGTTGCCATACACTAAGCAAGGTGCTGGTGTTACAGGATAGTCTGCAACATACCCTTAATCGGGGAATTGAGGTTAGACCCAGAAAGGGATGTAGCCATGTACTAATAGCATGCAACACATGCACTGACAGTGTAATATCTGACACAGGACCTGTGTGGTTGACGGACAACACATGATAGGCATACCTCTGTCCAGCAAGAGGAAAGGCCCACAGTACTGAGCTATGCAGACAGACTGCATTCTAAGGTACATTAGTATGTATACACACACACACACACACACACACACACACACACACACACACACACACACACACACACCCTGTAACATCAGTACTATGCAAAGCATAACACAACTCTAGTCACAGTCTGTCTGTAGTTCCTGATCCTTCAACGGATATGTGGCCGCTCTGAGTGTTCAGGTTGTCCTGTAAGAGGTATTGACCTGCTGTCTGTAACACTGATGCCCATACACAGGAAGGATTTCCATCACACAGGAAATGTAAAGGGAGCACACCCAAATGCTGTAGGAATTTATAGTGAGTGGTTGCCATGATAGTGGTAATTGGAAGTAGTACACATGTAATGTTATATATATATATATATATATATATATATATATATATATATATATATATATATATATATGGCTATCTGGATAAGTATACATACATATATTTCCACCATATGTCCTGGACTTGGAGTGTAGCCCTACCCCAGCCCCTATAGTCCCAAAGTCATAGTGCAAGGGGATGCCTGGTATGTATAGCAGGTATATTACTTGACTATTGCACTGTCATTGGGATTGTCTTCAAAGACATTGTGTGTGTGAAAGATGACATCTGCTTATAACATGTGTGCCATTGGCTACTGACAGACATCCTAAGGAAATCATTGTAAAGTACCGCCACTAGCATGTAATGCCCCTGTGGAGTGCAGCAGAGATATTGGCCAATATATGTGGAACTTCAGACACAACATATGTCCTATGAGGGATATGAAGTCAGTAACTGTCACGGCCTTCACCATCTACAGACTACAATCCTCACACTACCTTCTGCATTCCACAGATTGATGCACAGTGGCTAACACATGAAACCAATGTCACAACACTGCCCAGTCTGCAGATGACCCTGCAGATGGGGATTCCTCATATACATAGAACTAACATGGCAGGTATTGCGACATGTATGACAGGCATATTCAGACAAACACTGTTAAACCATCATTACTCCAAATGCAGTATAGCAGCACTTATGGTCTGTAGTCAGGTCAGGCACATCCCCCTCATATTCATTGCCCTCCTTCCACAGTGTATGTTGTTAGAGGTAAATCCCCAATCCATCTGAGATGCTGTTTGGCAAACAGCAGATCTAGTTCCTGCTCACAGTGACTGAAAAGGGCCAACACCACCATGATGTTCTTAGGTATTGGAGTGTGTCTCCATGCATTTGGCTATGGGAATGTTACCCCAGCTGTTCCACATTCAATCAGCTAGGGGAGGGCTGCAAATCATGCAGAGGTCATCAGCTGATCATGAGCATCACTTACATTACACATGCTGCTGCCTAAGCAAAGCAGGTGTGGGGCTCCACATCAACCAGAGAGGGGGTGGGGGAGGCAGACAAAGGCAAATGCATGTCGGAGAGTGGTGGGAGAGTAAAACTGAAGCATGTTTGTGTCACACACCTAGCAGCACAGGGTATCAAGCCCCCAACAACGATGTAGTGCTATCACCATTCAATGCAGTTATTGGATGTGCCACATCGGTTACCTGCTGTGGTGCACTCAGAACATATATGTGATGGTGAGTGACATCTGCAACAGGGATACGGTAGATATACGGTAGGTGTCATACATGTGCCTGTCTGCATGAACAGGTGCCAGCATCAACACAGGCACACTCACACAGGGATGCACACACATTGGCACACTTTACAGGGCCAGGAGTGCAACGTATCACTAGTGGGATTGCCACAACACATCGATGTGCAGGTATCACATGACCACATGGGTCATACGGAGGTCGCATGGGCAAAGAGTATGAGGAGGTGTCAGACATCAGACAGCATGCTTCAGTATGCCCTGGGGTGTTGCAGTGAGTGTGGATGTGGACATATGCGCCTTACAACACACATACAAACACACAGGGTGCCAGTTCTAACACGCATGGGTGCATGTCTGCACGGGTGTGTGGTGGTCAACTGTGCCAGCAGGCTGTACAAGGGTATGCGATGGGTATACCTTGGCATCAGGGCACATGAAAATGGTCTGCATTGTGGCTCAGGCCTGTAGTTTCTGCATTTGTCCACACAGGTGGGTATTGCATCCCCCATCTGATCACCTGGGTGACTATTGTGTGTGGCCAATGCTGTGCACCACTTGCCATGTATGTGTTCCTTAGTCCATGACATGGATAGTGTCTGGGATGTACACACCTCCCACATGCATGTACAGTGACATGTGCTACTGTACCTGGGGTGTCTGGCCCATGTTGTGAACACAGATTATCATCAGATGTGCCAGTCTTGCCCACCTGTGGCAAGAATGGGCAGCAGATTTACCCTGCACCTACATTGATAGCATGCAAACAGCATTCCCTGATGTCAGTGCCATCTGTCCATACAGGGCATGTTGTCAGGCATGGTATGTCCATTATGAGTCACATGTGAGGGCACCATAGGTGGTGTAGGTGTCCATTGGGGAACATGGTGGAGGTGCACTGTCTGCATGTACGTGCATATTGGACAAATGGATAGGGTGACATGCTCTCTGTAGCCCACTGTTATCACTGCATAGTTACTGTCAGTGGCCAATATGCAGTGTATTACACACATATTGGCTGTTGCTTAGGCATGTGTGTGCATATGACACATGGGTTGAGTGTGTGCTCTGGGTAATAGTGGGGTTGCTAACTGTGATTGGTTGGCCTTGATGTCACATGTATGGGTATGGCTTTGTACCCCAGCCTCTCAGCTAATGTACATCTGTTATCCCTGTATGGTTGACATTGTGATATATATATATATATATATATATAGTAGGGCCACCATAAAAGAAATAACCAAAACCTCCCTCCACATTGCCCACACACTCACCCCCACCTCTTCACAGGGTACAAGTTACAAATGCACACACACACCTGTCATGTCTGGGAGATAAACCCCTACCTAACTAGTTTATTACACTATATCACTACACAGTTATAGTACACACCACGGACATTACTTATGTACTTTTTCCCCAAAGGTGTATTTCACAATGAATGACATCAGTAGGATTATCAAAGAAGGGCATTTCAACTGTACTGCGAGTGACCAGCCTAAAATGCATTGCTCCCTACACAGACAGTGGGACACACACAAAACATCCACAACTGACATGTGTGGATATATAACCCCTGACCAAGGTCTATAGCATATTACAGCATAGAGCTGTTATAGGACACACCGCAGGGATTACTAGAGAAACCCTTCCCCAAAGGTGCATTTCACAATGAATGATATCAGCAGGATTATCAAAGAAGAGCATTTCAACTGTACTGCAAGTGACCAGCCTAAAATGCATTGCTCCCTACACAGGCAGTGAGATACACACAAAATATCCACAAGTGACATGTGTGGGCATTAAACCCCTGACCAAGGCATTCATTACACTACAGCAAGGATCTGTTATAGGTCACACCACAGAGTTTACTACAGAACTTTTTCCACAATGTTGTATTTCACAATGAATGACTTCAGCAGGATTACCAAAGTAGGGTATTTGAAATGTACTTTGAGTGAGTAGCCCATAATGCATTACTCCATACACAGACATTGAAACACACACAAAACATCCAGAACTGCCATGGGTGGAGATGGAACCCTACCACAATTCTAATTCACACTACAGCAGTACGCAGTTACAGGATGCGCTACAAAGATTACTGAGCTATAGCTGTATTTCTAGGTGGGTGACATCAGCAGCCTTGCCAAAGTTGAGTATATGAATTGTATGGAGTGTGAGTAGCCTAAAAAGCATTGCTCTCTACTAAGTCACACACACACACAGATGCACATACAAACACACACAGTTTTCAAGTCTGGGGTTAGAACACCTACCTAACTATTTCATCACACTACAGCAGTGTGCAGTTACAGGACACGCTACAGAGATTATTGAGTTATGAGTTTCCCAGAGGTGTTTTTCTAGGTGAGTGACATCAGCAGCTACATACGCAGTTACAGGAAATGCTACAAAGATTACTGAGCTATAGCCTTCCCAGAGGTGTATTTCTAGGTGGGTGACATCAGCAGCCTTGCCAAAGTTGAGTATATGAATTGTACGAAGTGTGAGTAGCCTAAAAAGCATTGCTTTCTAGTCAGTCAGACACACATTCACACACAAACACAGTTGCCAAGTCTGGGGTTAGTACACTTACCTAATTACTTTATCACACTACAGCAATATGCAGTTACAGGATGCGCTACAGAGATCACTGGGCTATGATCTTCTCAGAGGTGTATTTCTAGGTGAGTGACATCAGCAGCCTTGCCAAAGTTGAGTATATGAATTATACGGAGTGTGGGTAGCCTAAAAAGCATTGCCCTCTACTCAGTTGGATACACACAGATTCACACACAAACACAGTTGCCAGGTCTGGGGTTAAAACACCTACTTAACTATTTTATCACACTACAGCAGTACGCAGTTACAGGATGTGCTGTGGAGATTACTAGGCTATGATTTTTCCAGAGGTGTATTTCTAGGTGAGTGACATCAGCAACCTTGCCAAAGTTGAGTATATGAATTGTACGGAGTGTGAGTAGCCTAAACTTCTCTCTACACAGTCAGACACACACACAGATTCACACACAAACACACGCAGCTGCCAGGTTTGGGGGTAGAAAAACTACCTAACTACTATATTACACTACAGCAGTATGCAGTTACAGGACGCACTACAGAGATTACTAGGCCATAACTTTCCCAGAGGTGTATTTCCAGGTGACTGACATCAGCAGCCTTGCCAAAGTTGAGTATATGAATTGTAAGGCATGTGATTAGCCTAAAAAGCATTTCTCTCTACACAGTCAGAGACAGACACACACACACACACACACACACACACACACACACACACACACACACACACACACACACACAAACACACATTCACACAATTGTGAAGTCCAGGGTTAGAACTACTACCTAACTAGTTTATCACTACAGCAATATGCAGTTATGGGACATGTCATGGAAATTACTGAGCTACAGCTCTCCCAAAGGTGTATTTCACATTGGATGACCTCAGCAGGCTTGTCATAATACTGCTATGGGGAGGGCGGTGTGTGCATGGGCCATAACCCATTCATGTAGAGGTTGGCATGCCACATGCGGGCACACACAGGCTCATATGTCACAGGTATGTTTACACAGCTACTAGATGACTACTTCCTTGTACAGTCATGTTGCACAGCTGCCACGTGCACCACATAGTCTGTCATGCTGACAGATACTGGTGGCTAGTATCTGCAGTGTGTGACATCTGCAACTCATGTGTTTGGGGCCCTTTGGCTGTATGCTGGGTGGGACATGTCCAGATGGCTCCTGGTCACGGTCACCCTCTTCCACACATCTATGTCTGTCTACCTTTGGTTTATTATAGTGTGTTGTCCTTACATATGTGTCTGTATTCCTATCCACTGTGTGTGAATGGCAGGAGTGGTGCATGCTGACATGTGTCTGCACTAAGAACTGCGACTGCTAGATATGTCTGGTCCACTGGTGTTTGCAGACATTACCTTCATGTATTTAGGTGTGTGAGCATGCCCAGTATGACCTTTCAATATGTTGTTGAATGACATTGCCTTCATTCCTCTGTGTATGAGCATGCCCAGTATGGCTATCTGTATTGCATGTGTGGAACAAGGCCAGCTAGTCTGTACTGCGGTGCTGACCTTTGTGTTGTACACTGACAGGTAGCATGCTGTGTCTGCAGGGTATCTATCTGTCATTTGGCATTGACTTTTGCTACATTTCTGCATAGCGGGGGGGGGGGGGACACCTGACTGTTTCTACATTTTTACACAGGAGTGTGGAGGCACACCTGACTGTTACTATAAGTGTACATAGGATGGGGGGGCACACCTGATACTTGTACACTTTTGCTAGGACTATACTGGTATGTCATTTCAGTCTGTAGTCTTACCTATTGTGCTGGCTAGAGGCATACCAGTGTACTAAAAATCTTAGCTTTAATTACCTACATATTAGTTTCTGACTTACTAGTCTTCACAACTTACATCCAACTGCCTGGCCTGCTGTAGTCTGTCTGTGTAGGCCTGAAGGAGGGGTTACCCATAGGGCTCATTCAGAGGCCACTGTACAACAGTTGTTTGTGCTTGTCTACACCTGTCCTGCTGGCTGAGACTGTTGTTGGGTATGTGAACCTTCCTGACTGGCATGTGTGGGTCTTATGGACACATATGTTGCTCAGCCCGTTTCCTGCAGTGGGTTTTGTCACCCTGTGTAGTACTGGCTACTATGGTGACTCCAGTATGTGTTACAGATGTCATGGTGCCACTATGGGTGTCTACTGTCTGCTGCCATATCATTCAGCCACCCAATTTCCTTGCATGCTCACATCCATACCATAGCTACAGGTAACAACAGAGTCTACTCCATTTGACAATTGGTAGGTTGATTGACTTACCTTGAGGGTGTGTCAGACTTGAGGATGGTGCTGGAGGGCTGCCTATGTTGGATGCACATAGTACACTCCCTATACATGGTTGAGCACAGGTAGTGTCATGTTTGGCATCCCTGTTACTGTCTGTGCGAGTCAGAGAAAGGTGTAATTTCCTGAGTCCCTACTGTGTCAGTGCATATGCTATGCATTGCCTCTTTGCCAATGCCAGGACATACTGGGCATGCCTCCTTCTGCCTACTGGGACAGGCTCTGGTTGTTCCTCCTCTGAGTCACTCTGTGTCTGTACAGGCCTTGGCATTGCTGAGGGGCTGTGTGACACTGCCCCATGCTGTTCCTGCTGCAACTGTTTCTGCAGGATCATATTGTGTAGCATAGCACATACCATAACAATTTGGGTACATGTAGCTGCTGAATACTGCAAGGCTCCACCGGATGTGTCTAAACACCGGAACCATGACCTGAGCATCCCAAACACATGCTCTGTTATATGTCTGGCCTGAGTGTGTGCCTCATTGTGGCATTGTTGTTCAGGTGTGTGTGTGCATTTCTGATGGGTGTCATCAGCCATGGCTCCAGTGGGTACCCAGCATGCTCCACTAGGTGACCGTAGGGGATGTCCACATTGACAAATCTGTGGTACAGCTGTCTCACATGCCATATGTGTGAATCATCATAGTTTCCAGGGCAGCCAGCAGTCACATTCATTATAATGCCCTGAACATCACATACGACCTGGCAATTGATGGAGGGGATGCCCCTATGGTTGATGTAGGCCCTACCCTGCTCACCGGGTGGTGCTTTGATGCATATGTGCATGCAGTCTATAGCGCCAACTACCCCAGGGTATTCTGCTATTTGGTGGAAGAGATGCATATTGCTGGTCAACACCTCACATGTGTTGAGGAAATATACGTGCTCACTGGCATCTGCTGCCATGGCATCCAGGAGCTGGTGGAATACTCTGGATGCTGATGCCTGTGAGATCCCCATGATATCCCCAGTTGTGCTTTAGGAGGTACCTGTGGCTAGTATACCTAGGCCTACACATACCTTGGTATCTGCTGGGATGGGTTCCCCTTGGCCAGTTTGGTGTGTCAGGTGTGGCCGGCACAGCTCAACAATTTGCTGTAGGAGGTCTCTGTCCACCTTATAGTGCTCCACTATCTCCAGTTCATGTAGCCCCTGGTAGGTTACCCTGGGTCTGTACACTCTTCTCCATCTCCTCACTGTAGGTTGTTCAGCAGCATTCACATCCTCATCACCCTCAGCCTCTTGCACATGATGTTCTATGTTGCCTGCTGCAGCCCTTCTCATTTTGTAAGTTTGTTTGTTAAAATTTCCCCACATGTATACACCAGTGGTGTAGAGTGTGGAAAAAAACAGAGGGAAGGTGTTTGCTTAGTTTATAGTAGTGTTTTGGGCTGTACTGGTCTGCTGTCTGTGTAATTGACTGATTCTGATACATTTCACCTGCCAGCTAAGCTAGTTCTACTTGATTACCTTCCTACTGCTGTTTTCCCTTCCCATCGCCTCCCTGTTTAAGCCCGCATGTGCGCCATGCAAACAGAGTGCTGAAATGTGCACAGAGCTGCTATTTCCTGGTTTAACTTCCATTTTCTTCCTGTAAAACCCGGTGCACAGTGCGCACACCCGCTTACACTTTGTAAAGAATGCTAAGCAGGTTTAGACACGCCCCTAGCTTAGCTGTGCTAAGCTAGGAGCAATCCCGTGGCACAGGAATCCAGTCCACGTACAGTATTCCTGACACACACCCCCATGATGTCACCTATATCCTAGTCTTGCACCCAGCTATTTATACTCTTACACTCTTGGGACCTGCCTCACACCCTGGGGAAGACTGGGATTCACTAACCTTTTTCTCATTTGCATAGGATTGCCTGCTAATGCATAGTTACATATCCCACACTGAGGCTCCCCTCTTAGCAACCATTACTCACTGGCTAGGTTGTCTTATGCCTACCACTGACTTGCATGGCAGAATATTTATTTTAGTTAGAATGCTTATTTTAGGTTTATTTTATTATTCCCCCCCCGATCCCTTTTGCGTGATGCTGCCCTATGTTTAAACAGCCAAGATCGGCAAAAAAAAAAATTTTTTTTTTAAACAGTTTGCAATGCCAATGGCCTTCTACTTGGCCAGTGGCATGCTTCCTCAATAATATGCAGCCTTTATTTGGAGCTGTCATAGCTCCATTTTGTAGTTTGCAGAAATGTACTCGGTTACTAACCTAGTACATTTCTGCAGACTGCACTTGTCCTGCATGGACAGCTGCTGGCTTCCTGGATCACAGATTACCCTCATTTGCATGGTTTTCAACTGCAAATGAGGGTAATTTGCATATAGGATCTCGGTCCGTGTAGGATTAGCCTAAGAGCTCATGTGTACATCCCACAAGCTCGTTCCTGGATTGCACGTCGGCCATATTGCCGAAGATAGCTCTTAGACTAATCCTGCACACTATAAAGGGCTTCATAAATTCGGGGGCGCATGTCATCAAATTATGTTTGCATAATCTTCAGTTGATCCAAAATATTCTTTTTATCATACATATCACATGGTGCCTTAAGAAATGGTGAGAAATATTGTTCTTTTCACTTCATATTGTTCTACAGACTCATATAGTTGTTTGAATATGGTTTCTTAATTTTGTTGGAGAAATACACTTGAAATTTATTGAATATAGTGAGGATTTAAAACAGTGGCATTCACTGCATTAGACTGACTCACAGCAAAAAAAACAAACTTACAAAATGGCACATATAACCAACAAGATGAAGAGATGCTACATAATTTTCAAAATGTACCTTAGTCTTAAAAATTTTAGATGAAAATACAGAAGCTACTATTTATCTTTGGTTTGAATAAGTAAGACAAAATTATGACCTCATCTTGATCCCAATGGCAGAAAGGAATAGTAAGGTGCTCCTTACTTTAGGAAAATTAAAAAGGAAATATTGTGCATGTAACCTATCAGTGGACAATGAAATGTCTATCAAGCTATATGACATAAAAATTCCTATCAAAAACATTTTGTCAAAATTCATAATCAAAGGCATATGCCTGGAAGCTGTATTGTCTAGGGGAGGTACCCTTTGTATGACTATAGATATGATGCATGCTGACAAATGTATACTTAAGAACTCTGTGGGACCAGCCATTGTAGCTGGCAGTTTCCTATACAAAAATCAGATACAATCTAACTATTCCCTATCAATCTCAGTGAGCAAAATACTAGTATATGGATAATTCCCTGTCAATGATGATAGGCTGTATTAGTAGCAGTTCATAAAAGTGGGTGTCACATCAGACCCAAATAATTTCAAAGCCATCAGTTTGATCTAAATTCTATGTAAAGCCATGGGGTGACATAACAAAACTTATCCAAACTTACACAGGTGACCTATTTCTGCTAGATCTAGAACAGTATGGGTTTGTTAACATGAGCTTTTGCCTTATACAGAAATCTTGCTATATTCTTTGAAGATATAACTGAAGCACCTGACAAAGTGCTGATTAGTGCATACAATGTTTATTGACCTTGCTGAGACAATAAATACTGTTCTGCACACAATTTTACTCAACAAATCAAAAGCACTGAATGATAGTTCATACACAGTTTAATGTGTAAAACATATGTTTAAGCAACAAGACAAAAATAAGTTAAGTTGGGTATTGTGTTATATATATCTATCTTGACAAGAGGTTCCAGTAATATTTCTCATTGTTATGTATTGGGCCCACTTGGCAATGATGTATATATTGTATATATTTATAATACCTAATAAACAATATCTTCAGTGTAATGCCTTACACAAAGCTAGTGAGAACATAGTCTTCTATATGCCATTATGGTATTTTTCACTATGCACTTCAATAATATGCAGCTTACTGTTACAAAAATAAGAAAAATAAATATGAAAATATCTATAAGTGACAAAATGTGTTTAGCATCTCAGCTGCAGTGCATTCTAGACAGCCTTAGCATTGTTTTAATTCTCACGCCCTGCCCTTTCACATTTCCCGTCATTGTGAATCATTTGCTTAAAGTAGCCATCTATAAACAATGCAATGATCCCTTAAGGAGCCAACATCAAATAGAGTACCTCACTGACCCTTTTCACGCACAACAATGATGAGTGGATGGGAAACCACATATTTGTCCCAGGGGTTCCACCTGTGTCCCTCATTCATAGGGGCGACCGGTGCTGACTGAGGTTTCTTTTTAGGGATAAATTCTTGGCTAGGTTTGTGAGGGCCACAGGGCCATTAGCCTAGTAACCTCCTATGATCCTACAAAAACACTATGCCATGTTCACAGATGTATATGTAGAAATGCTTACACACTGAGACAATAGTTTAAGCTTCTTTATCAGATTTTTTTGCTTTCACATGACAGAGATCTGCTGCCATATGCTGGTTCACAGATAGAACCCACAGTGCGAAAGTAGCTGACTCCAAGTCAGATTGCTGACTAGTCATGAGCGGAGTCCCACAGGATTTGGTCTTGGATCCTTTCCTGTTTGATATCTACTTCTCTGAAGTCCAGGCCAACACGAAGGGACTCTGGCTGACAAAGTTCACAGATGATTGCAGGTTGGGAGCAATTATTAACTCCCCAAGTGATGTTGGCATCCTACAGAATGGCCTCACTGAGAATAAAGACTGGTGTCAGAACAATTGCCTTAAGCTCAAGGCCAAAAAATGTGTCATCATCCCCTTTGGGAAATACCCGGTTCCTATGAATTACCACATTGATGGTAGTCCACTGAACACAGAAGGCGTTATAAGAGATCTGGTTGACAGCAACCTCTCTTTTGATCATCACATTGCCACTGTGGTCAGAAAGTCCTTCTATGTGGCACATATCATTACTAAGGGTTTTGCATCCAGGAAGAAAGAGGTCATTGTCTCACCCTACTCTTTACTCATTAGACCAATGTTCGAGTACAATACCCCATTTAGCATGTACCTCACTAGACACCTGCAACAACTGGAGAGGCCGCAAAAGTACCTCACAAAGAGGATCCAAGGCTTTAAACACTTGTCCAATATGGACAGACTCAAAAAACTTCAGCTATTCTCTGTCTTATATTGTCTACTTACAGGTGATCTCTGCATGACTTACAAAGCCATGTCTGACCCAGCTTTGTTAGAGATGCTACATGTAGAGAAATCCCAATCCCTCTGCACCACATGCTCCAGAGAACTCAACCTCATTGCCACAATCAACAGAATGTACTGTAGGGACAGGTTCAGAACCCAGAGACCGCCCATGCTATGGAATGACTTCCCATACAAGTCAAGTAGAGCATCTCACTGACCCTCTTCAAGAGAAATCTTAATGAGTGGATGGGAAATAGAAAACTCACCCTGGGGATATCTCCAGTGGCTCTACTCGAAAGAGGCACTGGGAGCTAAGGTCAGGTGGCACAAGGCCAGGGTAATGGCTAGGCTTGTAAAGGCCCCAGGGCCATTAGCCTAGTACACACCTATGAACCTATATGCAGTAAGGCTACATTACTCTTCCAATCTTACTGAGCTTACATTCATTCCTAACATAGCAGATCTGTTAAAAAGTAAGACTTTGAGGTACCTGAGCTCAACACTTTCTTCTCTTTCATTAGTTGTGCATTGCTGTTTCATCTTTTTCATTACCTTCATTAATACTCTTGTGAATTATCTATAATTATTATTTGTAAATGATGTTTAACTGTGAATGAATTGCAATCATCATTCCTCAATGACTTCTGACTATTTCTGTATTGGCCAAATGTGACATATAAACATTTTATACAAACAGGCGCAGGACAGATGTCATTCTTCAGAAATGCAGTACCATAAAACTCAAAGATGAATTGTAGGAACATACTTTTTGTCTCTAATACTTTGTGTAGAGTTTCATCATTGCCTCACTCTCTTATTCTTGTCATAGACTATGATAACGTGCCTGAAGATCTTTCCAGTTTTAGATTTCTGTAAAATGTGGTGAACTCTGTGCAGAATGATATGAAATGCAGATTTATTTAGATTTTATTTTAAATAATTGTTTTATTTAGATTTATTCAAAATGCAATTTGTGTATCTTTTTAAGCCTATATGGATGAGAAACTTGTGATACTGCAGCTAGAAGGTGAAATTCCAGCTGGTGATAGCATGTTCTGTGATTGTATTTACTGAATGCCGTCATTCTATTTATTTCATTTATGTCATGCTCTTTGGATAATAGATTTTTTTTTTACTTTGTATAACTTTACTGACTTATCTCATATCTACACAGTTATTAACTTCCCCTGGTGTCTTAGGCTTAAATTGCAGCATTATGAACAAAACTCATACCATAAGGACTGATACTTCTCTTATTAGCAAAGCCTCTTAATTTTGTTGATGCTTCCTGTATTTTTTTCTTAAGTAACAGGAAATTCTTCTATGCAGTTGTGCTGCAGAGTTCACTTTCTGGGATTCTATGTGCGGTATGTCCTGGCAATGATTAAACTTTCCAGTTACATTAAATATGTAAGTATATGCAATGATCAATTCATTTAGTCCACATTTTTAATACATTTTACCCTATGCAATTTTGTATAGGTATCCTATGAGGTGATTTTGCTGTAGAGTATCTTTTCTCACCTTCTCTTTCAGTCTCAATTCTGTAGTGAGACACCTTATTAAATCATTAGGCTCTGAAGAGTATCAGATTTATGTTGTTATGGCTTTAATGTTGACTTTTGTAACTGCAGCTTCTGTGCCTATCATAGATTTTACTTCTTCTCCAAATATTCTCACTGTGAGTTTTGATTTGTTTTTATTTCCATTATTGATGGATTGCACATTTGAACCATTTCTGTTGCAGCTATCTTTATTGCCTGATATCACCATTCTTATGTAACATATTCTTTACTTAGTGGTTTGCCTTTACTTCTCTTGCTCTTGCATCTTTTCTGGTTTGTAAGTTTTTTTGGACATGCTATTTTTGTTCCTGCAAAGTCAAGCTGATTCATATTTCTCTTGCACTTTGGACACTGTTTTCCTATAGCTGGGCACAGTTTTTTAAGATGAGGTAAGAGAGAGTATTTTAGAAGGAAGAAGAAGGAGAGGTAGAAACAAGGAGAAGAATTTTAACCAGTAAATGAGGATAAAATGTTTAGAAAGAATAGTGCTCAGAAACAACAGGGAAAGTAAGGGACAAAACATTTATCATACAGGAGTTGTGGAAGTACAGCTCCAGATATCTTTTAAGAATGTTCTTGTTAGTGCTTTAAAAGAAATGGTGTTTACTGTATTTGTAAGAGGAAGGGAGCCCCCAATTTGGCCAGGAAACAGGAGAACAAAAAAGGCACCAGCTGAGTTACTAGCTTTTAAAATCATTTAATAACATTTTTTTTCAGTGGATCTCAGCTGTTTACTTGGGTTAATAAGTTGGAAAATATTTTTCAAACTAGGGCATTTGTCTGGATAACAGATGAGTTTGTGGGAAGTGACTAGTTGGGGAAGTGTAAAGGTGATGCCTTAGCTCAAACCATTTAAGTTTTTTAAGGACAGACAGTGATGTCTCATAATCATGAATGGCAGCAAATTTTACCACCTTATTGTTCTACTGTTCCAAGAGTGAGGGTCGAGTGTATTGTATGTTAATCAAAATGGGATCAGTGTAAAGTAGTGTAGGGATGAGAAGGGATTGAAAAATATATTTTTTGGGATTATCTGTGAGTATTGTTTGACTTAGCAACACAAACAAATCTTCATTACTTTTTCTTTATTTCTGATATGTGTAGCTTATTTGGAAAGTGAAGTAAACAGGGATGTACATCAGGAGAGAATGCAACACCTCAGAGAGGCATGATGTAAGTACAGGTTCATGTATTAGTACTGATCGCCATTTCATAATATCATTGATAGTACATATAGGTTATCAGTTCTCTGGACATTAGTCCATAACTGTTTTACAAAGTAATGCATGACTACACATATTCTACATATGCAGATTGTACATACCTGAGTGAATAGCTCTAGCAATATTGCATTAGTCAATGGTTAAGTGTCTATGGGTTCAGATCTACACAACAGAAATTACTCTATATGACTTAGTATTGATTATTTTGCAGTCAATAAGTTAGAATAACATTTACTCATTTCACATATAAAAAATCTACTGCCAATCATTAGGGGACCAGAGTTCCGCTGAGGAGACCCCTAACAGGGAAAGGCCGAAAGAACAACAACAACATTTCATGATATATACTGAACACACCCACTTTCTCTGGAACATCCAGTGACTTGTAAGAATAGGATATGTTACACTTACATGAGATTTATGATAATTTTTTCTGCTCTTTTGCTCTACCCTCTATCTCTCTTTTTCTGCTTGTTTTTTTTTTATTACATTTGGACTATCATTCCCAATGCAACATGTCCACCAGCATGAGGAGCTAGGCAGGCCACAGGAGCTTGGACTGCCATGCCTTCACAGCTGGCTTAGGTGACACTAGCCTAGGCAATACAGTCATCAAGCAATTTTGTGTCACAACTTGGCAGCTTTGCCTCCACAATACCTACAATACCTGCTCAACCTGTGTCAGGTAGCTGTGCCTCTGGCGCTGGTATAGTGGTACTTACCTGGAGTAGTTTCAGTGCAGTGACTATATCATCCAACAAGACAGGGCTAGTGGGAGAGATTGTGGGGGGGGGGACTCAACACCTCCATCAGCCAATGGAAAGAATCTTGGAGTGAATATCCAAATTGCTGCACTAGCTAGCACTTCCCCTTGTGTCTGCAACAGGAAACAGAGGTGACAGTTCAGATGGTAAGGACTAGATTCTCACTACATTCACATTGGGTTGGATCTTCTTCTGAAGTCTTATACCTAGTACTAGTTATGGTGTCCCCAACCTTCTTGTTCCATCACCATTCCTGTCTGTCTTGTATATCCTGTATGTTTGGTCCTTCTTCCTATATTATCCTTCCCTACATAACTTTCCCCTCTTATTTCTAAATACTTTGGCCAACAATCCTCTCTCTCTTTAAAAAAAATGTAAAATAGCAACAATCCCACAAAAAAAGATGCCATATACATAGCTCTTCACTTTGCGAATGCGTATGTATGACACACTTGATTTAGTTCAATTGATCACATACCGTTATTAAGTTGTTGTTGCACATCCTTTTTGATGTGATTATCCAAACTTCACAGACTTGCTGTAGAACTACAATGTGTTAGATTTTGAAGAAGTAGATAGCTATGATGCTGTCTGACCACCATCCTCCACATTCCTTAATTACTCCCCAGGTATCCTACTCTATGTTTGCTCCCCATTTTCACCATTGTCCTTCAAACCCTATTTCATACTTTTTTATCTGGCCAAAAGTAGATGGTCTATAAACAAAACTGTCTTTTTTATCCTCAGCATTTGTGCAATAGTACTGCTGCCCATGCCTACATCATTGTAAGTGGTGCTTCCCATCCTATGGACTGTGGCTGCATTCATATGGCACACCTCATGGTACTATGCTTAGACTGTGCAACAGAAAGCAATGCTGATAGCACTATGATGAGACAGTCATTATTACATGTATCACAGGAGCCGGGGTTTAATGTACTCCCAAAGCAAAGCCCACTGCTAGTTAACAAACTAAAAAAAAATTAAGCATGTGATAATACTTTGCCATCAGTCATGCAAATAAGCTTGCCCGCAATGTACTTCAGTAAGTGATTATGACAGACTGAAAGTAATGTCAGTGGCATCTATTATCTGTAAATAATTTATCGCCTTATTGCATCCCACATATGAGGAGTCCATCATAATGCAGTCTATCTACGTCCATATGTAAATGAATGTGACTCACATTACCCTTCCAGGTATGTTCCATTGAACTAGTAGAATTACAAACATATAAGCAGAGTACTATTAAAGAGTTCAGTCTATATGTTTGCATGAATACATTGTAATTCCCTTGTACACTGTACACACATCAGTCATACAACACACATAAACACAACATTTGCATTCAGTGATCTGGAGATGAAGTCAGGAATACATTGGTGTCACTCCACTAGTTGACATCTATGTCTATCATTCGTTACATAACTGTTTAATAACCATGCATGTGACACACATATATATCATTCTCAACAAAGCAATTAATGTGAATTGTGTGTTGTATGACTTATTGCTACAGTATGTTGTGATTTGTGATTAGTGCATTGATGTTATTTATTTATTTATTTATTACTTATTTATTGATATTTGATTACAGGGATAGTCTGATTAGCTAGGAGCCAATTTTCAGAAGAGGCCAGGGGAGAAAAGCTCCATAGTATTAGAAAGCATTTTAAGAAAAAAATAATTCTACAGTTCTTAAGGTAATGCAAAAAATAAATATGTTTTAAATAATTATACCAAATTAGACATAATATGAAAACACTGGTTAAGAATAAATACAAGTTCTTCTTCTTTCGGCTGCTCCCATTAGGGGTCACCACAGCAGATCAACTGTTTCCATTTCTTCCTGTCCTCTGCATCTTGCTCTGTCACACCAACCACCTGCATGTCCTCTCTCACCACATCTATAAACCTTATCTTAGGCTTCCCTCTTTTCCTTTTACCTGGCAGCTTCATCCTTAGCATCTTATTCCCAATATACCCAGCATCCCTCCTCAGCACATGTCCAAACCAGCGTAATCTTGCCTCTCTGGCTTTGTCTCTAAACCTTCCAACCTGCGCTGATACTCTAATATACTTATTCCTAATCCTGTCCATCCTCGTCACACCCAGTGCAAATCTTAACATCTTCAACTCTGCCACGTCAAGCTCTGACTCCTGCCTTTTTGTCAATGCCACTGTCTCCAACCCATATAACATAGCTGGTCTCACTACCCTCTTGTAGACCTTCCCTT
The DNA here is from genome assembly GCF_019279795.1 of Protopterus annectens. Taxonomy (NCBI): domain Eukaryota; kingdom Metazoa; phylum Chordata; order Ceratodontiformes; family Protopteridae; genus Protopterus; species Protopterus annectens. The sequence continues at coordinate 20,872,351 of NC_056731.1, forward strand.
TCACTCTTACTGGTACCCGTCTGTCACAAATCACTCTTGACACTCTTCTCCACCCACTCCATCCTGCCTATACTCTCTTCTTCACCTCTCTTCCACACTCACCATTACTTCCCCATAATAATACAAGTTATATGACGATATTTTAACAGTTAGGGACATTTTAGCCAGTTTATAGAGAAATTAAAGGTACATTAGTATAATACAAACAAGAACTGCAATACAAAGTTTGAGAAAAGCAGTCTTATGGTACATTTAGTGAGAAAGTTGGGGGAGAGAAATAAATTAAGTAAGGAAGTGAGTAAAGAAGGGAGAGTAAGGAGGTGTAATATATGAACAGGTGTTTGTTCATATTTGGGGATATAGTTTATCCTGGTGTTTAGCAAGGACAGAGCTAGTTTTTGACTGGGAAGTCTTTCAGAATGGTTTTGAAGGATGTGTGAGAGGGTATTGACCTGATGGATAGAGATAAGGAGTTCCAGCCTTAGCAACATGGTACGAGTATAGACAATGCTCAGCAGATTTGATAGGTTTGTGAGTTTTTGTCTGTCTAACCACACTATCCATTCCCCCAAACATATGTCATGTAACCTGCAACTATGTACTGCCTGACACCTGTTATAAGACTTCTTCTGTGGTGCCAAAAGTCAATACACTGTTCGACAGAATGTGGACTTAGAAAGGTGTTTGAATCCAGCAAGGTGTATCTAGTATGAGTGCGTCTGAAAATAGTGACAGAAAGAAGTGACTTATTCAACAGATGTGATGTGTACACTTCCACTTAGTGATACAATTTACAGAAGAAGTAGGATTGAGTCTTGTCCTTCCTTTTTATAATTAAATAACCTGCCTATAATTACTACTGAACAGTTTTTTTTCTAAGCCTGTAATTTAGTTTTCATTCTAGTTCTGATCAAATTTTGTATTTCATGTATTGTATATCATTTGGTTTGTAATGTTTTACAATTTGTATTGTATTGTATTTTAAGTTGGAGCTTTTCACCTCATGTCACCACTGAAAACAGGCCACTGGCTCATTTGGATAAACCCCGTTAACAAATAAATAAATAAATACATCTAGCTGAAACAACTGCATTGCAACACACTGCTTATGCTGTCCCTTCAAATGTGTACTGTCTGACACTTGTAATGCGACTTCTATGAAATCAGCTGTTCATACACTGTTCTATACAATGTGGACGTGGGTAGGTAGGTGTTTGAATCTAGAAATGTGTATCTACTGTTGTTGTGTAACAGAAGAGTGACAGGCAGGAATGGCTTAATCAACAGATGTGATGTACACTAATTCATCTTAGGGATAACACCTCCAAGGCTACAGATTCTCAATCTGTCACGCTCATTTTTGGAGAATACTTATCCATTCAAACACACTGCTGAAGTCATTCCTTCAAGTGTGTGCTGTCTGACAATTCAGATATAATTTCCATGGAATCTGCAGTTAATCCACAGTTCTGTAGAATATGGACTTAGGCAGGTGTTCAAATATGGCAATGTATAAGCACTGTGTGTGTGTGTGTGTGTGTGTGTGTGTGTGTGTGTGTGTGTGTGTGTGTGTGTGTGTGTGTGTGTGTGTGTGTGTGTGTGTGTGTGTGTGTGTGTGTGTGTGTGTGTGTGTGTGTGTGTGTGTGTGTGTGTGTGTGTGTGTGTGTGTGTGTGTGTGTGTGTGTGTGTGTGTGTGTGTGCGTGTGTGTGTGAAGCAGAATAGTGACAAGCTGGACTAGCTAATTCAACAGAGGTGACATGAGTAATTCAAACTTCTGTGAAAACTGACACTGCTACATGAATGTGATCCAGCAAACTCCCTTGTAGGGGATCCATATCCATTCAGCCACACTGCTGATGTCATCCCTTCAAGTGTGTGCTTTCTGACACCTCTAATATGACTTCTTCTCCTGTGGCATTCACTGTAAATACACAGCTGTGTAGAATGTGGAGTTAAATGGGCAGTGGTCTGAGTCCCAGTCTCTGAGTAAATAGTAACAGACAAGAACCATCTTTATTGAATTATCACTTATGACATAGACAATCATATGTTTATTTAAATGTTAACAAACCATATTGGCATATTTTCAGTTGCAAACATTATACATCACATATAATCTTCTGTACAGCCATTCAGTTGAACATTACGTAGCACATTCAATTAAACCTCAATCCTCCTCCAACACATTATTCTGCATGTATTGTTCCCACAATTCCCATTTTTTCTATATAATTTTCTAAAGATTCCACTTCCATTCCTTTTATGTTTGCTATTAAATTCCTTACTTCTAGTACACTTGGTTTAGACTTTGATTTTCATTTTCTAATAATTTTTTTTTTATCTGCCACCAGAATTAAACTTAGCAAGCTAGTACTATGTCTAGGCAATTCTGATTCTGTATCACAGCTCGAAAAATCATTTCCATAGTTGCATCAATTTGCTAACCAAATATTTCTGACAGAATAGTCTGCAGGAAATTTTTAAAATCTTCCAGCTCATTACATTCCCCAAAAAATATGTTGCTAATTATCTCTTTCTTCCCTATCATACCTCAAACATTTGCAATTTACCTGAGGAAAAAATCTTTGGAATCTGCTTGGGGTATAAAAATATGAATGCAAAACTTCCAAGCAAAGATTCTAAATCTTCTAGACTTTGTTCCATATTTGGGAGCCATACATATATCCTCCCATTGTTTCTTTGTCAACTGCTTATCATATCTCTCTTCTCAACCCTTTTTAACCTCCTTGGATTTATTTTTATAGTTACCGTGCAATATTTTATAAACCCTGCCAGTTACCTTTTTTTAAACAGCAGCTTCTGTTCTAGATTATATTAAAACTCTACTAGTGCTGGTCTTTCAAGTAGGATCCTCCTATTCCTTTCTCTTTGCCTATACTCTGATATCAATCCTTGATAGGGAAGGCACTCTGTAGCCTGCAGTCCAAATGTATTCTTACCTTCTTCCCATTCTATTACCTTTCCCTCTCTAATTATTGGCTCCCAATATCTTGGCTCCTTTGCCAGTTTTCTCCAATAAATTCCAGCCCCCTCTTACCTATTATCCGTATCCCTAACTGCAGTCATCCCTATCGGCTGAATCTCCTTTCTCCATTTCTGTATTGGCTTAGTTTTTAGAAAACTTTCTGCTACTTTATGAATATAATATTTGTATGATTTCTGTTATTCTTCTTAAGAATCTGCATCCAAAATCCCAGGCTCTCCTTATAGCTTGAGCTTCTCCCCATTTTATAATCATCCCTTTCCACTTTGAATTAGATCTTTCTGCTGGTGTTATGTATAGGAGCCTTAACTGTACAGCTCTGAAATGGCCCTTTAAATCAGGTAATCCAAAACACCTTGTTCTACTGGAAGGATCAACTTATCTCACATGACTTTTGCCCTCTTTCCCTCCCAGATAAAATCCTTCAATTCTTTATTAATTACTATTCACAACTTCTCCGCTGGTTGATAAAAATATGCCTGACCTATGTATAAAACTAAAAGGACTAAAACCATTTTTGTTGCTTTTATCTTCCTATCATATTCATAAAACAGAGCTTCCAGTTTCCCAGTTTTTGTATTAATCCTACACTAATTTTCTTTCTTGGAAATGAACCCATATGCATTCAGACCGACTGCTTGTAATATCCCTTCAACTGTGTTTCTTCTTATATCTACATTATGACTTCCTGTGTGGTGTCAGCAGCAATATTATAGATATACAGACTGTTTGACTTAAATGTGCATGTGTGTAAAAAATATAAAAATTAAGGACATTGGTAACACGCTGGAATGGCTTGTTCAACAAGTGATATGTCATTTTTTATGGTTTTTGAATGGATTGGTAATCGTCTGCTAATTGTTGTACATCCCTGTAAGCATGTCCAATATTATGATGTATATATCGCATTTTCTGTTGCATGACTGATAGCACAAAAGAGCATAAGTAATCAATGGTGGAAACTATTTGCTGTCATCTCTTGTTTTGTGGTAAAAACTGCTGAGAATTTTCTTCTGTCAGCATAGTTCTGCTGATCAGCATGCAAAGAAGGCTGTGGACAATGAGCGGGGGACAACAACCGTGTTATAGGACTCTCTAAAATGTATGTCAACTCTAGTAGTTCATACAGTTCACTGCAAACCTGATTTAATGTTACAACTATCTGTGAGGTATGTTGAAAGCCATGATCCAGGTATTAGGTTTTGTTGCATAATGCAAAGTTCAGTAGTCATTTCCAAAAATGTAATTAAAAATGCATTACATGTGTACTTTGCCATTAATGTGCTAACTGTGATGTCTGGCAGCAACAAATAATACACACATAATGTGAGTATTACATAAGTACACATGCTTTCCACTTCCATCACATAATACTTTGCAACAGTGCATGTAGCAGGCATTTATACATAATAATGAATTATACAATGACTGGCCATTAATATTCCAAAATGAGCATGCTGCTTGGTCAGCCCAATCAGCATGCCCATTGTAAATCTGAGCATATACCAACGGAAAAAGGTCCGGTTGCCCGTGTCTATATTAGTAACTCGAATGCTTACCTTATCGAATCCCTAAATGTCGACCCATCCTTATCGAACTGCAAAAACATTGAACATCCAGAAGAGCGAAACCGAAAACGTCAAATCGTCATGGCTGGCCTTCTGCGGTATAGCTCTGTAAGGTAAGTGTGTGATAGTCACGGACCTTAGGGTTAGGGTGCGGGTTAAGGTAAGTGCATAGATGGTAATGTATGTTAGATTTAGTGTAGGGTTTTGTTAAGTGTATGTGTGTGGATTATTTAGTTTGTTTGGGTTTAGCTTTTTAAGGTAAGTGTGCGATAGTTACGGACCTTAGGGTTAGGGTGTAGGTTAAGTTAAGTGCATACTTGGTGGTATATGTAAGATTTAGTGTAGGGTTAGAAGTAGGGTTTAGTTTAGTTTTAGAAGTAGGGTTTTGGTTAGTGTATGTATGTGGTTTATTTAGTTTGTTTGTGTGGGTAGTATGTAGCGGGAGGTGGGGGTGGGACAAGTATGATAGTTCAATGTTTTGAATTTAGCAGTTTAAGGTGTTCGGTGTTCATGCAGTTCAATGATGATGGGTTGATGTTTAGGGATTCCATAAGGTAAGCATTTATGTTTAGAACTTTTTTCCATTGGTATACACTGTAACTTTTAATTTTTTTTTTACAAAAATAAAGAAAATGAGAAATCCGGAGTCCAGACATAGCAGAGAGACAGGACAGAGAAAATACTAGGAAAATCAGGTACGTTATTCAAAACTAAAGGCACGTATCTGACTTACATTGTATTTCTTCCATTCTATCTCTCTTCTACCCATAAACTGTCTGAAACACTTTTTATTTTTTTTATTTTCTTTTCTCTGTTGCTTCCTTTCCAGAGCACTGATGTACTGGGTATGCATGGGAATGCAAGTCCCATACGCATGTGCAGTATATCAAAAAAGGCAACAAGATATGTACCAGCTGCAGAAGGACAGAATGGCACCATCATACAAAGACATTATTTAAGAAAAGTAAGTATTTTTTTTCTTAAATAATGTCATTGTATAATAGCAATAACCGACTCTGTGGTGTGGTATATTAAGATTTTCCCATGGATGGCTTTATTTAATCACTCAGGCTTCACCCTGATGATTAAACCACAACAACCATGGGTAAATCTTAATATACCACACCAACATCATCAGTTTTTGCTTAAATAATGCACACGTGTGTTGTGATTATTTCTCCTTGGAGGTAACATTCATAAGTGATCTTGCCTATCACACTTTTAATTGTGTCCATATTTGTACATGTGTATACACATAGTTGGTAATGAACACCCTCCATATGATTGTTTCTGGCAAGATTTCCATCTTAATACATGTTCCAGACATGTCCCATATCTCCTGTGCACATAAATCTCACCTGTTATGGTTTACACATCTGTAACAATGTATTCATCATAATAATTTACTTTCTGTACCACACGACATTTCTGTTTCTGTGGTACTTTTTCATGGATTGCAATTGATAATGATTTGGATGTTCTCTGTATCTCACTTACTACCCTTCACAACATGCATGTTACTGCCACAACTGTTACTGTAGCCACTTTCAGTACTTGTATGAGAGGTATGTACAGCTGTTAATTATTTTTTTCCATTTGTCTACACATTTATACAGTGGTGACTTGTGCTATTGGACTGCAGCCCCCCCCCCCCAGCTGTAAAAAGAAAAACAAAATAAAAAAATAATTAGCAAGTCCCAGAACTCCGCGCATGCATGCTCGGTGTTCCTGAACTGCCATACATGCGTGTGTGCTTGGCATTCCCGGATTGTCATGCATGCATGCAGGATTCTGGAATACTGTTTAACCAGTCCATATTAGGAAAGAAGTCATCAGACTACAGATGCCCCAGCAGTCTATTGTTCTCGCAGGACTGTGACATCTGGGGGATAGGCTGGATAGTGGACTTTTGTATTTCAACGGAGCTGGGATTTGTATTGAAAATGGCTGGGACTTTGACATTGCAGCAGGAAGAGGGATTTCAGACTGACTCCAAACTCAGAGGTGTGTGTGTGTGTGTGTGTGTGTGTGTGTGTGTGTGTGTGTGTGTGTGTGTGTAAAATGCCCCAGTTAAACATACCTGGTGATGTGTAAAATACCTCAGTTAAATATACCTGGTGGCTAGAGAGAAACTCCAGAAATATACCTGGTGGCTAGAAAGACTAAATCAAGCTCAAACCATGTACCTTGCATGCAAGGAGCAAGAGTCTGAACTCCCTAGCCACCACCACTTGTGAAAGCTATTCAGATTTTTGACTCATATTTTTGCTCTGTTCTGTTCCTCATAAAATCTGTGGTTTTCTGGATTTTGAATTCACTAAATAATGACAGACATTTGAATTTCAGACTTCATATTCTTCAGAAGGTATATGGTAACACAAAACCTTTCATTCTAGTAATTTTCTAAGTTTATAAGATACATATTTGAAATGTGTCCCTATTTTTGGGTCTGTATTCTCCCATTGTTGACTTTGTCCAGGTTTTTTGTGCTAAGAGGTTGAGAGCTATGGTGAGAACGTAATTCACTGAATATGTTTGGGGCTGTATTCCTCCATTTTTGGCTTTGTCCAGATGTTTTGTGCTAAGAGGTTGAGAGCTATGATGAGAAGTGAATTCACTAAATGATAGCCATTTAAGTTTCAGTCTTCCTGTCTTTCAGGAAACAGCTAATTTGGCATAGTGGTGTATTGTTCTGACTATAGTACCCAGGGTCCTGGCTTCAACACTTGGCAGTGAGATGCATGGTGGCAACAGCATTTTATTCTAGCAAATTTCCAAGATTATACAAGCAATGTTTAAAATGTGTCCCTGGTTTTTGGACTTTTGCCCCCCCAATAAATGTTGGCTTCTTCCAGATTTCTTGTGCTCAAAGTTGAAATACAGTTGAGTGTGAAGTGAATTTTACAAGGAGCTGAGAGCTTCAGGGGAAGAGAAGTTTAGTGCTGCTTATGCTGAGTCTGCTTGCATTGTTAATAGCACAACAGGTAGTGTACTTGCTTTTGATGCAGAAGGCTGTAGGTTCTACTCCCACAGTATGTTAATACATTGGTGCTACTGTACTGTGTTGTACTTTTAAAGGGGTGGATGCTGCAGTCCTGAAAATGCCCTCTTTGATGAAGATACCTAGTAACTATGAACCTGTTATCAGTTTTCCATCTTTTCCCTATTGCAATATTACTAGCTTATCATTTTAATGTAACATAGGCAATTTATTCCTCAAGGGCAACAGGCATTTTATTTGTAGATGAAACAATGAAATATAAAGTTGTTTGCTAGCAGCAACCTCTTTATTAGTTACAAATCTCTTTAATGTGGAATTATTTAGATGACTTTTATTTCTGCAGAGATTGTGCATATTTACTGATACTGGTGGACTGTAGAAGTTTGAGTAGACTTTTATGATGAAAATGTTCTGAATTGGGCAGTTTTGTCATTATTGGTGCATGCATTTTGTTTCATTGTTTACTGGAAAATGTTCAAAACAATAAATTTAAAATGCACTCTAACAACTGAACTGTATTATACAAGGAATATAATTTAATACAATCAGGAATGTGTATCAAAGAACACATGTATGTTTCATGTGCAAGGGGTCTATGATTTGAAAACAGCCCAAAGTTAATCTTTATCTGCCACTGGCCAGATGTATTTTGTTTGAATGTGGGTTTCAATGCTGTTTCAATGAATTTGAGTTTCAGGGGCAGAGAAGTTTTAATGCTAAGTCTGTTTTCATCGTGAGACTGCATTGTTTTGTTTAGCAGAAGTCTATTAGTATTTGTGCTGCAAAATGTAAAATAAAACTTTTAAATGAAATCCAAATAATCATAGAAGTAAAACAGTATGCACATTACAATCTTTATGGTAAATGGGGTGAAATAGCCAAGTAATGGGACATTGAAATGGCTGCAGGGGGAGGCCCCATTCGACCATGATTTTGTGAGGGGGGAAGGCCGGCAAACTCAAAGACAGCCCTGGCTGAACTATATCTCTCAACTGTCCAGATTTTCACAGAATGACTAGATGTTTGCTTTGTATTTTTGTATTTTCCTCATAAAATTTGTGGTTTTCTGGCAAATCATTTAGGAATGAAGTCACTAAATGATGACAGACATTGAGTGTTAGACTTCATACTCTTCGGAATAATGCATGCTAAACCAACACATGTTATTCTATCAACCAACAAAAGCATATGCAGAGTCACGGCAGAATCAAACCAGGAAGTAAAATATCCACAGTTAAATGAAATAATCCACCACAATCAACGATCCTTGGCAATACGTATTTATTCAAATAGACGTGAGCGCTTTCACCATTCGGCTTCCTCAGACGTTACAATATACCACATTCACATTGCATTTAAATAATGATGAAACACTTCTCATTGGCAATAAAAATCACATGTCCTATCATACTATTAAACCGCTAAGATAAACAGTTCCTAACCTACACTATCTACGTTTAAAAACATGTTTATCAAAAATAAAAATATTTAAAACATACTCTAAAATCTAAACATTTACAATCAAGAGTTAGACACTAATTGCAGAGTGTATAAGCCACATGACAAACACGAATTCATCAAAATTCACTGAATGGAGAAGTCATAACAAATACTCAACCTCTTCATCAAGCAAAACATCTGATATTGGGGAACTACAAGACCTCCCTATATATGAATAGTGTAAAATATAATATATAAATAACAGTGGAAAATAGCCTAGCAATGAAAACTATGCTAATTCTTAGGTTTGAAACAGCGCCTTTTCTTTAATATAGGTTTGAGATTAACTTTTCGCTTAACCCTGGGGTGACATCTGCCTTGCATCTAACTATCCACCGTAACTCACATTCAAGTGTATAATTAATTAAATCACCACCTCTTGAGTTAGGAAAAACCTGTTGAATGACACTGTACAAAAAGCTGTGTGAGGGACCACTAGTCATAACATGCTTGGCTAAAGAATTAACATCATTGCCTATCCTTATGTGGTATTGATGTTCTCTAATCCTCTCACGTAGTGCCCTATTGGTCTTGCCGATGTAAAATGATTCACATGCTGTGCACCTAGCTAGGTACACAACATTGATGCTCATGCAATTTGTACCAGTGTCAAACTTAAACTCAAAACCATTGTGTGGATTTATAAAGCTAACCCTGTTGTCAATCCAACGGCACTGGTTGCATCTACCACATGCAACCGTATTAAATCCATATTCACGCCTTACATGCGGCGAGATGTTTTTATAGCATAGTAAATTCCTCAAACTAGGTTTATTCCTATATGTAATAAGTGGGGACGGTCCTACTACATCACTAACCTCCTTATCAAGTCCTAAAACATCCCAATGTTTACTCATCAAATCTTTCAGATGAGAAATGTCACTACTAAAAGCCATAATGGCTCTCACATATTCCGGTTTAGTGGATGTTGTGACATCTAGGTCCACAGCCTGTTCTGCGAAATACGGTCTCGCTAACGTATCACGCAACAAACATACCTCTTCTACTGTTTGATTAAATATAGATTGTTCATACCCTCTATTCATAAACATGTATCTTAATCTCTCAATTTCTTCCCCAAAACCAGTCAAACTCGGATTCAGCCTGGAGGCTCGCATCAGTTGCCCTTTCATGACATTACTGAACACATATCGTGGGTGCATACTGCACCTGTGCAGGAAAGTATTCCTATAACATAACTTACGATGGATAGAAGTGTTAAGAAGACCAGAAGAGAGTCTTTCTATACTAACATCTAAAAATGAAATACTCTCCACAGAGAAAGCATGTGTAAACTTCAAAAAACTCGTGGAAGCATTCATTTCAGCAATAAAGCACTCCAATTCCTCAGTGCTACCATGCCAGATCATAAACAGATCGTCTACAAAACGTTTGTAGAAACCCACACAGTTGTTAAAAAAGGTGGACTTAAACAAAAAGGATTCCTCCCACTGTGCCATAATTATGTTAGCATAGCTATTGGCACAGGGGGTTCCCATTGCTACACCATCTCTTTGGGAAAAAACAAAATCACCAAACATGAACACATTATTCAACAATATTGTTTCCATGAATAAAGAAATCAACTCCACTGTATTAACAGGAAGAGTAGATCTACACATCAAAAACTGTTGAAAACTTGTTACACCTATATCATTGGGTATTGTGGTAAACAAATTGACCACATCCAAGGTGACTAATAAATAGTGGGCATGATCTTCCAAACTCTGAGTGTATTCATATAATTGAACCAAAAATTGCTTACTATCCTTAAGGATGTGTGTGGTAGCATTCACAATAGGTCTGGTGTGATATTCCACAAAGTTGGACATGGGTTCTGTAAGCCACCCCTGCCCAGCTACAATCGGACACATGGGTGGGTTCAACACAGATTTATGGACTTTGGGAAGCCCTTGAATTATCGGTATCCGTGGATTAGTTACCTTCAAATATGAGTATAACTCACTGGTGATATCATCAGACCTTAAAAGGTCATCCAACATCTTGTGAATTTGAGATACTTTCTCAACAACTAAATCCATCTGTATCTCCTCATAAAACCTATTGTCACTGAGTAAGTTCATCATACTCCCTTTGTACCATTCAAAGTCCATCACCACAATAGGGCCTCCCTTGTCCGCAGGTCTAATCATTATCGTATTGTCGGACTTTAATGTTGTTAATGCTAACCTTTGATTATAATTCAAATTCCGCATTCTTCTATTATACTTTTTCCTATTTGTTTCATATTGGCTGTAAATTCCCTTCTCAACTAATTTCAGAAAGGTGTCCAAGAGGGGATGAAGTTGGGGTGTGTATGTACTAATGCCCCTGAATCCTGAGTTGTTCCTATCAAAAGTTGGTTTACCAAACTCTAACTTTAGTTGCACGTTCCTAACGAACATACGAACATCTAAGACAGAATCCACCAAATCACTGTCAGATGTAGGGATAAAGCTTAATCCTTTATTCAGTACTTGTTGTTCAAATAAGGACAATTCCCTTTTAGAAATATTCACAATCAACGAGCCCCCACATTCTCCCACATTTTCTTCAAAGTTGGGCCTCGTTGCTCGCTGTCGGACACTTTCCTTTTGTATCGGCCCCTGCTCTGTGACCGTGACCTGCCCATGCGTTGTTGTGCTATGGGAAAAGGGTTAAAGTTGCTGGTCATGCTCCCTCCTATACCTGAATTGGTGGGGGGAGTCCTCCTTCTCACAGAAGTATCCGGAATAGGTGCAGGTAAAACGTTATTGTCAGAGATCCTGAGGTTATCAGGGCCTCCCCCATTTACAATATTCAACCGAGGGACCAATAAATCTTGTCCTGCTCCCCTCTGTGTCCCTATAATATCAGCATTATCTCGTGTCTCATCTACCAAATCCATCCCATCAGTAATATTACTGTTGGGTCTAGTCGTAACCAAATCATGTGAACGTGAAACAGTTTGAACAGCCGTGCTATAACCCCTGTTAACAGCATTGTTGCCAATTCCTGTCGAATTAGCAGCCCTAATGTTGGTACTAACCATAGGCCTATTAGTGTTGTTCACATTACCTGACACTCTAGGCCATGTGAATACTTGATTGTTTTTAAAATCCTTTGTGTCCCTCAAGATCTTACTTTTCTTCTGTTCTAAAAGTCTCTTCTCAAATAGTGAGACATTGTCAATCAACTTTTCTAGTCTTGCATCCAACACTTCACTAGTATATTTTACTTTCATATCATTGTATACACAATTCACAGATACTCTTAAGCTGTCTTCTTCTTTAGAATGAAATTCATTCAGTAATTTCATATAATTAAAACTAATGTCCAAGTTCAGTTGTTGCCATTTATAAAGCAACTCAGGATATGTGTTACCTGACGTGGGCATTTTAAGGACTCTAAGTCCACGTGGAACAATCCTTTTGACGATACAAGCTTCAAAATATTGGCGTTCTATTTGAAGTTTTTTCAACCTCAAAAAGTCCAGTTCTAAATGATTCAGTTCATCAGTCAAAGTAGCAACCAAAGATCCCTCAGTGTCGTTTAAGTCCGATTCCAGACTTGGTTCATACCCCAACAGTAAATTGTCCGCTCCTCTAACACACTGTTCAAACCGTTCGGTTCTCTGTCGTCCCATATCCAAATGTGGCGTATACGGAAGTTCTACATTATTCACGTTGTTCACGTTAGTTTCCGCCATGCTCCTTGGCGTGTGTGTGATAAAGAGTAATCCAATAAACACACAAGCAAACACACAAAGCCAACGGAGCTTTAACTCTGCACAAAAAGAATAAATAAATGTTCCAACCAACAAAAGCATATGCAGAGTCACGGCAGAATCAAACCAGGAAGTAAAATATCCACAGTTAAATGAAATAATCCACCACAATCAACGATCCTTGGCAATACGTATTTATTCAAATAGACGTGAGCGCTTTCACCATTCGGCTTCCTCAGACGTTACAATATACCACATTCACATTGCATTTAAATAATGATGAAACACTTCTCATTGGCAATAAAAATCACATGTCCTATCATACTATTACACCGCTAAGATAAACAGTTCCTAACCTACACTATCTACGTTTAAAAACATGTTTATCAAAAATAATTAAAACATACTCTAAAATCTAAACATTTACAATCAAGAGTTAGACACTAATTGCAGAGTGTATAAGCCACATGACAAACACGAATTCATCAAAATTCACTGAATGGAGAAGTCATAACAAATACTCAACCTCTTCATCAAGCAAAAACATCTGATATTGGGGAACTACAAGACCTCCCTATATATGAATAGTGTAAAATATAACAACTTTAACCCTTTTCCCATAGCACAACAACGCATGGGCAGGTCACGGTCACAGAGCAGGGGCCGATACAAAAGGAAAGTGTCCGACAGCGAGCAACGAGGCCCAACTTTGAAGAAAATGTGGGAGAATGTGGGGGCTCGTTGATTGTGAATATTTCTAAAAGGGAATTGTCCTTATTTGAACAACAAGTACTGAATAAAGGATTAAGCTTTATCCCTACATCTGACAGTGATTTGGTGGATTCTGTCTTAGATGTTCGTATGTTCGTTAGGAACGTGCAACTAAAGTTAGAGTTTGGTAAACCAACTTTTGATAGGAACAACTCAGGATTCAGGGGCATTAGTACATACACACCCCAACTTCATCCCCTCTTGGACACCTTTCTGAAATTAGTTGAGAAGGGAATTTACAGCCAATATGAAACAAATAGGAAAAAGTATAATAGAAGAATGCGGAATTTGAATTATAATCAAAGGTTAGCATTAACAACATTAAAGTCCGACAATACGATAATGATTAGACCTGCGGACAAGGGAGGCCCTATTGTGGTGATGGACTTTGAATGGTATAAAGGGAGTATGATGAACTTACTCAGTGACAATAGGTTTTATGAGGAGATACAGATGGATTTAGTTGTTGAGAAAGTATCTCAAATTCACAAGATGTTGGATGACCTTTTAAGGTCTGATGATATCACCAGTGAGTTATACTCATATTTGAAGGTAACTAATCCACGGATACCGATAATTCAAGGGCTTCCCAAAGTCCATAAATCTGTGTTGAACCCACCCATGCGTCCGATTGTAGCCGGGCAGGGGTGGCTTACAGAACCCATGTCCAACTTTGTGGAATATCACACCAGACCTATTGTGAATGCTACCACACACATCCTTAAGGATAGTAAGCAATTTTTGGTTCAATTATATGAATACACTCAGAGTTTGGAAGATCATGCCCACTATTTATTAGTCACCTTGGATGTGGTCAATTTGTTTACCACAATACCCAATGATATAGGTGTAACAAGTTTTCAACAGTTTTTGATGTGTAGATCTACTCTTCCTGTTAATACAGTGGAGTTGATTTCTTTATTCATGGAAACAATATTGTTGAATAATGTGTTCATGTTTGGTGATTTTGTTTTTTCCCAAAGAGATGGTGTAGCAAGGGGAACCCCCTGTGCCAATAGCTATGCTAACATAATTATGGCACAGTGGGAGGAATCCTTTTTGTTTAAGTCCACCTTTTTTAACAACTGTGTGGGTTTCTACAAACGTTTTGTAGACGATCTGTTTATGATCTGGCATGGTAGCACTGAGGAATTGGAGTGCTTTATTGCTGAAATGAATGCTTCCACGAGTTTTTTGAAGTTTACACATGCTTTCTCTGTGGAGAGCATTTCATTTTTAGATGTTAGTATAGAAAGACTCTCTTCTGGTCTTCTTAACACTTCTATCCATCGTAAGTTATGTTATAGGAATACTTTCCTACACAGGTGCAGTATGCACCCACGATATGTGTTCAGTAATGTCATGAAAGGGCAACTGATGCGAGCCTCCAGGCTGAATCCGAGTTTGACTGGTTTTGGGGAAGAAATTGAGAGATTAAGATACATGTTTATGAATAGAGGGTATGAACAATCTATATTTAATCAAACAGTAGAAGAGGTATGTTTGTTGCGTGATACGTTAGCGAGACCGTATTTCGCAGAACAGGCTGTGGACCTAGATGTCACAACATCCACTAAACCGGAATATGTAAGAGCCATTATGGCTTTTAGTAGTGACATTTCTCATCTGAAAGATTTGATGAGTAAACATTGGGATGTTTTAGGACTTGATAAGGAGGTTAGTGATGTAGTAGGACCGTCCCCACTTATTACATATAGGAATAAACCTAGTTTGAGGAATTTACTATGCTATAAAAACATCTCGCCGCATGTAAGGCGTGAATATGGATTTAATACGGTTGCATGTGGTAGATGCAACCAGTGCCGTTGGATTGACAACAGGGTTAGCTTTATAAATCCACACAATGGTTTTGAGTTTAAGTTTGACACTGGTACAAATTGCATGAGCATCAATGTTGTGTACCTAGCTAGGTGCACAGCATGTGAATCATTTTACATCGGCAAGACCAATAGGGCACTACGTGAGAGGATTAGAGAACATCAATACCACATAAGGATAGGCAATGATGTTAATTCTTTAGCCAAGCATGTTATGACTAGTGGTCCCTCACACAGCTTTTTGTACAGTGTCATTCAACAGGTTTTTCCTAACTCAAGAGGTGGTGATTTAATTAATTATACACTTGAATGTGAGTTACGGTGGATAGTTAGATGCAAGGCAGATGTCACCCCAGGGTTAAACGAAAAAGTTAATCTCAAACCTATATTAAAGAAAAGGCGCTGTTTCAAACCTAAGAATTAGCATAGTTTTCATTGCTAGGCTATTTTCCACTGTTATTTATATATTATATTTTACACTATTCATATATAGGGAGGTCTTGTAGTTCCCCAATATCAGATGTTTTTGCTTGATGAAGAGGTTGAGTATTTGTTATGACTTCTCCATTCAGTGAATTTTGATGAATTCGTGTTTGTCATGTGGCTTATACACTCTGCAATTAGTGTCTAACTCTTGATTGTAAATGTTTAGATTTTAGAGTATGTTTTAAATATTTTTATTTTTGATAAACATGTTTTTAAACGTAGATAGTGTAGGTTAGGAACTGTTTATCTTAGCGGTTTAATAGTATGATAGGACATGTGATTTTTATTGCCAATGAGAAGTGTTTCATCATTATTTAAATGCAATGTGAATGTGGTATATTGTAACGTCTGAGGAAGCCGAATGGTGAAAGCGCTCACGTCTATTTGAATAAATACGTATTGCCAAGGATCGTTGATTGTGGTGGATTATTTCATTTAACTGTGGATATTTTACTTCCTGGTTTGATTCTGCCGTGACTCTGCATATGCTTTTGTTGGTTGGAACATTTATTTATTCTTTTTGTGCAGAGTTAAAGCTCCGTTGGCTTTGTGTGTTTGCTTGTGTGTTTACATGTTATTCTATCAACTAAGTTTATACAAAAGCAAATTTTAGTACTGTTTGTATGTTCCCCAATATATTTGGCCTTGTCCAGATTTCCTGTGTTAAGAGGTTGAGAGGTATGTGCAAATAAATAGCTTTATAGAATTAGGTATATCCAAACCTCTCAACTGTCCCTGATTGGCTCAAAATGTTGCTCTCCCCCTAATAATCCCTCCACAAAATGACAATTTTGGAAGAAAATGTGGAGGGTTTACAATTAATAAATAATTGTAATGATCAGAGTTATAGATTACTTTTATTTTAGAAATGCATGTAGATTCTCTTATTTTGTCAGCTACTCAACTTAACAGTACTAATATTAAAAAAGTGTCCCTTCTTTGACAGGTTCCCAGCTGTATTGTGTGGCTATTTTATATTTTTGCATCACGTTTTTTGTCTGTTTTTCATAAAATTGTGGTTTTCTAGCAAATTAGTGGCAAATCATTAAAGATTGAAGTTAGAAAATAATGACAGACATTTGAGTTTCAGATTTCATACTCTTCATAAAATTCATACTAATGCAAGACCTACTATTCTATTATCTTTCTAAGTTTATAAGAGCAATATTTAAAAAGTGTCTTTATTTTTGGGCCTCTGTCCCACTTCTATTTATGGCCTTGCCCAGATTTCTTGCTCTAAGGTTGAGAGGTATGACAAATGTGTCAGGGTCATCACCATCAGCCAGAGATATTTCAAATTGTGACATACTTGTTCCACCCCACTCCCCCATGTAGTGAATATGGATGTGTCCAAGCAAGGCAAGAAGCAGTTATGCAATGTAAGTGTGCAGAGTATCCCCCCATCCAAGATAGCTGCAAGTACTACAGTGGCTTTTCATCTGTCCTTGATTTTACAGAATGTTCTAGTTTTCTGCCATATTTTATACTGTTGATATATGTTTCTTATTATTCAGAAAATAGATGTTGTTGCAGTGCCTGTTGCTCTGTGTTTAAGTAGCAATGCTTTAATGACCATCAGGTAAGCTTGTCTGAGATTGTAAGATGCAAGTAAGCTTTAATAAGCATACTGTTAAAGAATTATCAACATTGAAAACCTTTTTGTTGTTGCCATGCAGAGAATATTTACATAACTAGATAACGTATAAGCCTTAGGTATTGAAATGCATATGACAGTATTTGTAATAAAGGACAGGATTTCAGTATTTTCAGAAGCTCATTACATTTCTTGAAGACTTGCAGTCATCTTTGCAGGCTTTACCCGTAAACTAAACAGAATGGCAATCTATCATGTGTGGTCCATAACCTGTGCAGTAATCCTTTAAGCAATTTATCTTGAGCTTGTTTCTTGTTTGCTGTTCATTTTTTTGCTTTGATCATGTTTTCCCCATGAAACAAGTAGATAGTTGTTGTCAGGCAGCAGGTCTTTTTTGGATAAGAAACATTTTTACAAGTGGGGTATCACAGAGATTGGTACTTTCAGCATGTTACTTGGTACTTTTATAAAGCTGAATATAAATTATAATTAGAAATGCAGTGCAAGGAAAAGTGGTTTGAGTTGAGTACTGGTTGTTTTTTTATACCTGATTTTGACTGGCATTCCAGTAATGTGTTTAAAAAGTAATTTATTTTTTCATGACTCACAACCTTTTTGTTTCCATCTAGATATTAAGTAAGCTGTCATGTAGCCAACGCTTTGAAATATTTTTTTTCTTCTATACTTCATTTTGTCTTGATTGGACTCTCATAATGATGGTTTGGCACCCAGGGCAGCATATTTAATTAATGTCCCAGTTTTTGTAGTTTTTAATATAGCACCACCCCTTTCTAGTTGGCCACACCCCTTCATGTTGGCCACACCCATTCAGCTGTCTCCTGCAACCCCCCCCCCTTTTGATGTGAAGTCACCAGCCACCACTCCATTTATATGTTTGCTTTTTCAGTATTCCTGCATTGGTAGTTTCATAGATATGCTCATGGAAATTTATACATTTTTGTTACTTGCACATTTTTTCCAACAACACATTTTCCTTCTTAACATTTACTGAACTGTTTTGTCTTTCATAATGCAAATGACAATTCTGGTGATGTTCCACATTTCCATTAATGCACTGTACAACAGTAAAAGCCTTCCTTGTCCTCATGTGAGTAGGTACATTAATATAATAGAAACAGGAACCGAAATACATTTATGTACTCCTAAATTCCCTTTTTGTTGCTGTGCTATGTGTGTGCACTCACTTAGAAATTTCAGGTGTTTTGTGTATACTATTTTTTTACATTGTGTACACACATGGGTCGAGTTCTACCTAACCTCAGCATGGCTGACAACCTGTGTTATATGCTCATGCTGGGGCTGCTGATCATGTTGTGTGCCTTGTTTTCTTGCATATTTGATTTGCAATGCTGCTCATCATGCAAATACAGATGATAGTGTTAGCTCCGGGGTGATGTGCCTCAACATGAATTAATTCCTGCGATATTCTGCTTTAAGTGAAGAAGTCTAGCCTGGGAATTTTAAAGTCTTCACTTTCTTAAAGTAACCAGAAAATTGTGAATATATAATCATAACATTTTTTCATGTCTTTAATTATGAAACCTGTATGATTTTTTAAATCTGTATCAACTTCTTTCTCAGATGGATCAGAAAAGAAAAAAAAGGATTTTAAAATCAAAATGAAATCATCATATACCAACATTTTAAAAGGTGTTTTTTTTATTTAATTAGAACAATGCTTACATTATGCCTAATTGTGTTGATTATAGAATTTACAACTAGAAGAAATAAAATGGGAGATACATGACAAGTTTTTTAACACCAGAAATGTATTGTCTTACTTTTGAATCAATGCTATTAATTCTACAATAATATTTAGTTTGAAAAAGGGCTTTTACTAAGTTGATGATATTTTTGGTAGCCATATATACTCACATATTGAGAAAAGAGCTATGAGAAAATGCAATGTGCATTTTCCACAAAATCAAATGAACCTCTTTTCTGTAATGCATCTGTCTGTCCATCAGAATAGTACTACATTTACCACAAACTGTATGGTAAATGTAGACACATATGAAATGTGATGCATCATACTCAGTGCATAATGACCTGAAGTACTACCGTACATGTGCTGAATATTTGTAAACAGCTGACAGTATACATCTTATCTGTGAAATAGTCAAATGGCGAATAATAACTACCATGTGAAAATAATGGTGCGCATGACTATGTCTGCCCACATCCTGGACTACATAGGTGACATTTTCTAATATATATATATATATATATATATATACACATGAGCTGTCAGCCTGCCATAATTGTAAGCAATCAACCAAATGGGAATAATAACATCCTGCAGAAACACAGACAGTACTGCATGCGTACAATAACCTGTTATCTATACACTCCCAGGAAAGCTACTATTTTGACTGCAATACACACCCATCCCCACATACTTACCAGAAGATCCAAACACACAGACAGACCACACAATGGGCCATCTATGTCCATGAGATTTATTACATAGCCCTACAACAGCATCATATACCTACTCTATACATACCTTGCCTGGGAATATAAGAAACTGCAAATAGCAGCAGCTGTCCTGCAAGAAGAGGTGGCTAAAGTGTACTAATCCTGTAGTGTACAGCCTGTGTAGCAGCAGTGCCACAAATGCTGCACATCCCAGAATGTGGAGATGTAAAACAATGCGCAAACTAAAAGCACTCCATAAACAGTTACACAAAATGTACAATACACAAAAAAATGCAAGTTATCCATCATAATAAGTGCCTTGTCATTGATATTTAGGTCATATAGACATAAAATAATTGTACATATTTACATCAACAGAAGTATTATGATATATTATACAATATACACCCAAAGATGTTATTAATGACAGTATTTAATGCACAATGTTTATAAAACACACACATGGTATTTGGTCATACCAAGATGGGCATCTGGGGACGGGGAAATAATCATTCTACTTATTCAGTCCTCATGAGGCCCATCATTGACTACAGCACACCTTCAGTATGTACCTGACCAGGCACATACAACAAATGGTATGCCCACAAAGACTCCTTACATAAAGATTACAGGATGTAAACAGCATGTCCTGTGCTGACCTCCACAAATGCCTACCTCTGTACTCTGTTTACTACAGTCTGTTGAGACGTGATCTATGCCGGCATAGAAGGCATCCTTGGATCTCACTCTGATGGACCTTTTGCACATCTGCAAAATGAATAACATCAGAATTTCTTGAGCTAGAGATTTAAACTTTTCTTGCAACATAAATTGGACACATTGGAGGGACAGACATGTGTCCCAGAGCATTCCTGTTGTCTGGAACAGCCTTAACATCCTTGTGAAGCATAATTCTTCCCTAACCCTTTTCAGTAGAAATCTGGAACATTGGATGGGGAATCAGACATACATCCCAGGTTCAACACCTATGTCCCTGATGGACAGAAGTAGTCTATAAAGTTTACCTTAGCTTACACATACCCCTGAAAATAATGTCTAAGTCACATAAAGTTGAGGAATACATTTGGGTGTTTAGCTAGGCTTATAAAGTTCTCAGTGGACGGTAGCCTAGTATACACATATGAAGCTAAGAATCTCCATTGGGCTAATGTGAGAGAAAGGGTGCAGGATAAGTGACTGATGCTAAAATACATTACATTGGCTTTCATTGTGTATAAGGATGACAATGGTTCAGACTGTCTTACCTCTATCCTTTCTCTGCTGTCTAGATAGTCAATATGGTCATACCTCTCAATCTCTTACAGCAAGAAATCTAGACAATGAAAAAGCCATGAATAAAAGTGGGGCAAAGGCCCAAAAATAGGGATAATTTTTAAATATTGCTTTTACAAACTTAGAAAGTTGATAGAATATCAGGTTTTGCATCATCGTGAATTTTCTGAAGGGTATGAACTCTGAAACTCAAATGCCTTTCATTATTTTCTAACTTCAGTCTTTAATGATTTCTTGCTAATTTGCAAGAAAAACCACAATTTTATGAAAAATGGACCAAAAATATGAGTCAAAAATCTGTACAGTTGAGAGGTATGCTATTGCACACTATCATATTGCTGTTGGTCACAATTTCTTCCTCAGCAAAAGTAAAAGAAGAAAAAAGAGACTAGTCAGCACATAAAATCACAACAGCTGGTGTACACATTGACAATATCACACCTAAGTACATGAATACAGCATACCTCACACATATGTTATGCGTTAATCCCTTCATGCACTTCACATCAGTACTACAGACATACAGCTAAGCATTCCTGCAAGAACAATGCATATTCCTTGGATCTGATTCACTGTGCATTCAGAAAAGAAGGCACATATCAGACTGTGTTTGTAACGTTTTTAGTCCAGCCTCTAAATACGTGCATGAATTACTTATGACAATGACTGAAGTACTCCAAACAACAGTATCTGGATTTCAGCTGACAGACTGTGCAACATCCTATACTGAAGTTATGATGCAACCTACTGCGTACACAGACAGCTCAGGAAAAATGTGAAATGTATGCGCCATAAACCATCATCAGGTAGCTGTTAATTACATAATGCATGTGCAAACAAATGTCTTACATATACATATGTGCAAATGGCAAGGAATATAGGACTATATAAAACATATCTGCAGGTATAATATAAAGATAAAGCAAGTTCTCACATAAAAATTCATGTGCTAGCTTAAAAATGTTGCTCTAAATATACAGACATATAAATGATGCTTGTCAAAGTATGTGTGACAGCCCTTGTAAATGACTTTCTAAATACAGACAGTAACCTAATGGTATACATGAATACATATGTATACAGATGCATGACTTCATCAAACCAGAGTACTTTGTATACACACATACATGTATACATACACAAGAATGCATATATATATATATATATATATATGTGTGTATTTAAGTATATCCCTATCACAAATGCATTTTCATATCAATATATATATATATATATATGTATATATACATATATATACACACACACAGTGGTACAATTGTATTTATGCATGTATTAATATGTAGTATAGTTTAATATATAAATTTATACATTTGTATAAATACATACAGTGCTCTCGTTTCCCTGTATAGTTGTACATCTATAACCGTCAGCATCTCTCATCTCTGCTTTTACCGGTCTCTATATAAATGCATAGATTGATATTGCCAATGAATACATGTTGTGCATGTGACAGCACCAGCAAGCAGTACAAATGAATGCCAAACCATGCAGAGGCTGCTAACAGCTGCTAATGTTAGGCACATCTTATCTGTGCCGTGGTTCTGAAATGTACAATATGTCCATGACAGCATATGATCATATCATCACTCTATGGCATATGGATGGTAGGCTCCAACATATAAGTAATGGCATTACTTAATATGTACATAACTTTTTTGTCACAGTCACCCACAACATTCACATTCCCAGTCAATACTGATAATTCATTAAAATGTGTGCAGCCTCCTGGTAAGTATATATTACAAATTCATCTTGTGTGTGTAAGCACAATCTGCTGCAGCATGATGGCCATCACCAAAAACACTTGTAGTAGCATGCAGGGAACAGAACACATGATGATTTGACCATGCTATCCTCAGGGGGATGACTTTTACCTCGTGAGACACACACACTGCTAGATATTCACATGTGCTGTCTCCTTATCCCAACAACACATCTCTGTTTATATATGGATAGAAGCATATATTGTTATTATTTGTACAGCTGATCACATTGCAACCACATCGGGTGTTACATGAGAGTCAGGAATACAGACATACTGAGGTTATGGCAGCATATGCTGAACATGGAGACAGGGTGGGATCCATCACATGCTTTGTAGATCAGCTTGTCTCAGCTGTGCTGGAGCCGAGCCACAATACTTTCAATGTTGTATGAGTCCAGATTTCTTCTAAACAGTATTGTCTGAGTACTATAAAAATGATATTCCAAACTACATACTCATCTTTGCTAGAAGAACACTTGGGTTTCTTTGATTTTGACTCCATAGAAATGCAATGCTGTCTGTATCTCAAAAGGAGGTATCTTACAGAATCTAAAAATAACATCTGAAAAGGTAAGAGCAATCTGACATAGCCAAGGAAAGATGCTAGATTATAACAAAATATATAAAGAATAATGTGTATCACAAATATAAAAGGAGCAAGAACTTTGCATTATTTAGCAGGAAAGCCTTATCAATAGAATCTAAAGCTACTTCAAGCCGCCTACTCTAAGGAGATTTGCTACTCTCACAGTCCCATGAGGTCTATAAATAAGTAGCTTGTATCTGTGTACAATACAAACATTTAACCATTTGTACCCCTCTCGTATTTAGTCTCAAAGAGGAGTTATGCTATAGAAATAGTGTTTTGAAATGCATGAAGGTTAAACATGAAGGATATCTAAAATAAGGCCACATATACAATTCCACTTAACTTTCCTTATTTAATAGTGAGTCCATATAAAACTTTCACACTTTAGTTTTTTTTTTTTTTTTTTTATTTTAATAATAGACAACCTACCAACTTCAAACCCAGCCTTTTTAATGATGCAAAGTAGTCTTGTGGTTTAAGTAAATCTCTCTATACTAAATATGAGGCTACCTCCCAAAGGTAAACCAAGCAGACTGTATTATTACGTATCCTTAAGGCTGGGAGCAACATAGTGTAATCATAAGCAAACATAAAAAGAACAAATAAACCACGGAAACCTTGCTCCAGCTAGACAAAGGCAGTGATAAAGCTGCTACAAAACGAAGAATGAAAAGTTCTTAACGCTAGTTTATTTAATGACGTTTTCACCTTGCAAACAAGCTTGGCTTCTTCAGAGAACATTTAAAATAAATCAAAGTGTGATTTTTATACAGTTCAGTAAAGGAAGTGATGTCAGTAAATGCAGTTAAAAAAATCAGTCAATGAAAAATGTAATTAAAAAACTGATTCTTCATCATATAATGTCGGATGGTGTAAGTTACTCAAAAAGTTGTTAAACAAGTAGTCTTAAAGTGACAACTTATCATTTGGAGCCAAATATAATACTTGAAAAGTAAAAAATATATATACATAAGTATAATATATATGTACATACACAAAAAGAACATGAGGGCAGTCTCCGATTTAAGATATACATTCTCAATAAGACAAAAACAAAAGAATAAAAATTTGGCAATGTAAAATATAATTAAAGTGTATTTAACCAGAATATGAAAAATAATAAATAAACAATCACAATGTTAACAATGCCCTAGCTAAACATACACTTGATCACCTAGGGCATAGTTTTTCTTTTATGGCAATCGACCAAGTAAAACCATCTATTAGAGGGGGACCGACTACTCTGTTATTAGAAATCCTGGAATTAGAGTGGCAATTTAGAACGGATGCTTTCCACTTTCCTGGATTAAATGATAGTTGTAACATTCTACCAGTCCTAAAATTAAGAAGTTATTTACGTTGATTAAATAATAAATAATAAATAATTTATAATTTATTGTTTGTTCAATTAATTATCTTCCTGGATTTATTAGGTAACCTGAAAATGAAAAACTAAAATTATAAATTTAAAATCATGTAGCCTAACTTTCTTGATTCTCTATACTAGTAGGTGTTGCATTGACATTGATATTTATCCAACATGATTAATGTTTTTCAAGAAAGTTTTTTAAAAGTTGTTTTTTAACTTTTTGTCTATATTCTTAATATTATTAATATTTAATTTAAATATATTTCTTGATATATTATTGTTTTCATATTCTGGTTAAATACACTTTAATTATATTTTACATTGCCAAATTTTTATTCTTTTGTTTTTGTCTTATTGAGAATGTATATCTTAAATCGGAGACTGCCCTCATGTTCTTTTTGTGTATGTACATATATATTATACTTATGTATATATATTTTTTACTTTTCAAGTATTATATTTGGCTCCAAATGATAAGTTGTCACATTAAGACTACTTGTTTAACAACTTTTTGAGTAACTTACACCATCCGACATTATATGATGAAGAATCAGTTTTTTAATTACATTTTTCATTGACTGATTTTTTTAACTGCATTTACTGACATCACTTCCTTTACTGAACTGTATAAAAATCACACTTTGATTTATTTTAAATGTTCTCTGAAGAAGCCAAGCTTGTTTGCAAGGCGAAAACGTCATTAAATAAACTAGCGTTAAGAACTTTTCATTCTTCGTTTTGTAGCAGCTTTATCACTGCCTTTGTCTAGCTGGAGCAAGGTTTCCGTGGTTTATTTGTTCTTTTACCTAGTTTGTTCCTTTTTCGTTGTTTTTCAAACATAAAAAGAACATTACTTCATCTCTTCCAACAATGGAATACCCCAATTCCCATAAGGATGATGAATACAAACATGTTATACTAATAATATGAAAAAACGGGAGAGCACAAAAAGAGGAAGCAGGGTGATTTGTGGACAAGCAGGCCCAGGGGCACGTGTAAAATAATTTACAGTAATTAATAATGAATCCTTTAATAAAAAAAAACAATCAAGTCCTTCCCATTCTTACAGAATAGTTTACTATAATAGGAACAAGTTCAATGTTATCGCAAATGAAACAATTTCTAAAAGAAGCACAGAGTTTCCTTCTGTTTGAACACAGTAATACATCTAAAACTAATGATTTCAAAAAAACATTTTTCTGTTTCTCTTTTCATGAAGAGTAAGAACATTGTGGATGTGATTAGAAATAATTGAAAAGTTGAATCAAGTAATCAAGACTTGGTTACAGTAACTGGAACTTCCTCAGGTTAGTTTGTTGAAAGAATAAAAGTTTAAAGAGCATTTTGGAGAGAGCGGATGACACCGTTAACTGTTAACATTACTAACAAACCCATGAGAACATATCTCTCTGGACTGTGCACATAGTGCTGACAACATTGATACAGACCCTTCTTTATACTTACTTTGTATAAATCTAATAGTTGGTGAAGTTTCATTACACATGTCACAGTACTGGGGTAATCCATGTTGCTATACATTTTTCATGTAATACTTTTTATGTTGGTTAAGACTATTTGTAAAGTTTCAAAATGTACTGCTGAACATGCATATGTGACGTCCCCACTCTGGGACAGTAATCAAGGAGCCTCAGTCCTCATCACTGAAACTGGAGGGGGATGTTCACTTGGAACAAAAATGGATACACCCAACATTTTCAGATGCAGCTCTCTGCATCAAGCACAATTTCCTTTAAGAGCACACAAGGGGAACACCCTCAGTCAGGGGTCTGGGTTTCTCTCTCTGTCCAGATCCTCAGTAAGACTCCCCACTAGCACAGGTGTAGGGTTGAGTTCTCAGCTGAGTGTCTAAACCAAGTCCTCCAGCACTCTGTGAAACTAGTGCTTCATATCCCAGCTCCAAGTAGCTCACGCACACACACACACACACACACACACACACACACACACACACACACACACACACACACACACACACACACACACACACACACACACACACACACACACACACACACACACACACACACACACACACACACTTTGAGATTTGATTTTCATATAGACATACACACCTGGGAAAGGCTGGCATAAATTTACTAGCTATGCCCCCTTCTGTCTAGACAATACGGTAGGTATACTGCCACCAGACCCCCCCAAAGCCAGCTACTATAAGGTTCTTACAAGGGTACCCAATTATACTGAATGAAATTAATTTTAATACAAATAATGGTGTTTGGTTCATGCAGTAAGGCTTCCATGAGTGGCCAAGGTGTCACCAAATAGTTATGTCATATCAAAGTTTAAAATATTTTCTAAAGGACCAGCCACAATGAAAAGTTTAAGTTAAGTCAAGTCAAAAGTCGACAGTAACTTTATTGTCATTTAGATCAACATAAGTGTAGATTTAATGAGATTCTGTTATTTAAATATATTTAATAATACATTTATTTTATTTTATTTTTATTTATTTTGCATTTGTTGACCGGGAAAGTCCAACTGGATATATGTCCATTTTCAGCAGAGGTCCGGGGAGAAAAGCTCCAAATACAGTAATGAAAGTTTGAAAACATAGTTAAAAAGGATTTTTGACTATTAAGACTCACTTAAACTTTAAACATAATTAATATACATATTTTTTACAAGTACAGTCATAGAGAATAACATAACACAGAGAGTTATTACATAGCTAAACAAAAATTCTTTAGGAATAGTTCAAAAAAGGAAATAATCAAAGCAAGAGGAATCTAAAAAAGGGAAATAATCAAAGCAAGAGGAATCCAGTACCAATAGACTTAAAAATGAGAAGCAAAAGGGAGACAGTGTCAGTCAAGATTTGAGCATGGACATAGCCATTGTGATTTTAGGAAGGTTTTAGGTTGTTGTTTGGAAAGAGGAGTGGATGTCAGGGATGTTAGTTCTCTTGGAAGTTTGTTCCACAGGATACCAATCGAGTTAGTAAATAGGCAGTCCCCAGATTTGTTACTGGATTTTAGGGTAGAGACAAGTACTCTGTTAGCAGATCATAAAGTTAAAAGATTTTGATAGGGGCTAATAAGGTTTCTGAGTATGGGAATATTTGAGAGATGATGCAGGATCTTGTGAATGATTATGAGTTACTGAAAAATAAACTGACTATGCAGTTCTAACTATCCGAGAAGTTTGAGATTTTTGCAGTGGTGGGTACGAAATGGGGCATCAGTGGCAAATCTGGCTATGTTGTTATAAGATGTTGCCAACTTATTTATATTGCTTTTGGAGATGTTGTATAGATTGGTGAGGCATAGAGGAGGGTAGAGATTAGATGAGTTTGGGCAATAGTAGTCCTGGCTGAAGGAGTAAGAAAGGATTTAATTTTGTATAGGGAGCCCAGTTTTCTATTAACTGATTTGATAGTTAGATTGATATGAGTGTCAAAATTAAGATTGTGATCAATTGTTACCCCTAAAAGTTTGGTGGTTGTGTCAGGAGCTATTAATGTACCATTTTTAGAGATGACTGTGAAGTTTATGGTGGGGGATTTCTGAGTGGTAGTGAACAACAGTAATTTAGTTTTTTTAGGGTTAAGGAGGAGACAGCGTTGATGGAACCAGTTTTCTACTAAGGTAAATATTTTTTGGATTGTGGCTTGAATTTGGGAGGGTGAGGAGGCAGCACAGATTAAGGCGGAGTCATCAGCATATTGTATACAGGTGGTTTGAGGAAGGGAGGCTGACAGATTGTTAATGAATATAGTAAGGAGGAGCGGTCCCAAAATTGATTCTTGTGGGACTCCGAGAGTAATAGGGAGCAGAGAGGACAGTTCTTGTCCCAGAGGACTGCTTGCTGTCTGTTTTCTAAATAAGACTGAAACCATTTGAGAGTTAGTGTATCTAATGAGAGAGATTTAAGTGTATCTATCAATAGTTCATGATTCACCATGTCAAATGCTTTGGAGAGGTCAATAAACATGGCAGAGGATAGGAGATTGTTATTTTGATTTTTATTTATACAGTCTGTAAAGAATAGGAGAGTTGTGGTGGTGTTATGATGTGGTCTAAAACCATGTTGGCAGTCTACTAGAAGGTGATTTTGGAGGAGATGAGTAAGAAGTTGGCGATGAATACATCTCTCCATAATTTTTTGCTATTGGTGAGAGTAGGGCTATTGGGCAGAAGTCTAAAAGTTCACTTGAGTTACCTCCCTTGTGGAGAGGGATAATATGTGAAACTTTCCAGATTTTAGGGATGGAACATTCTGTAATGGTTCTGTTAATTAAAATAGAAATGGGGAAGGCAAGTACTCCAGCTGCTAATTTCAAATATTCAGCTGGAAGGAGATCAGCTGATGGGGTACAAGGTTTGAGTTTCAGCAGTAGGTTGTGTATGTGAGATGTGGGAATGGGTTGTAGTTGAAATAAATAAAAGAACATGAAAATACTAAATATCTATTTGCAATAAACACCAGAGTTTCAGTCACAGGAAATATTAAAATAACACAGATGAATAAATTCACACAGAAAAACAATACTTAACTAATGTCACAATATTTTCCTGACTGATGCAAAGAATTACTTTTCCCTGGTCGCTTACTAGAGCATGGCAAAATGAAGGAGGTGAGGGGTACTTCTCTGTCAGGTACCAAAAACAGACTACCATGAGAGTTCAGTCTCACCTAGTATTAAAAATTGTTTTTAGTGATGGATTACAGAATGGCATTACATACATCTGGTCATCTGACTTCTGGATCCCATGCTACCCCCCTGCCTTGGCTAGAAGCTGTCAGAATTTAACATATATGTGTCAATAATACAAACACACATAGCCTTGATAAGATCTGCTGTAGCTCCTGGAAGTCATAAAACATTTTCAAACCTCCACCCTTTCAGAGTAGCAATTAGTTCACCCCAAGGACAAAGTAGAATGCTTCCTAGTACATACTCTTTGTCTCTGGCTGCATTGACAACTGTAAGATACAATCTTTATGGTATAGGTCCAGTAATTTAATTTAATTTAATTTAATTTAATTTCAGAACATTTTTCAAAGTTAGCTGCAACTGGATTGTGATTAACCTCTTCTCTTCCAGTATCCCTTGTTAAAACATATGCATTTAATTCAGTTACAATAATACATGTATATTTCTTTTTCTATCCAGCAAAGCGCACTTTTGGTACATATTTTAAACAAATAGCTTTACAAATACAATTTTCTACACAAACATCTGTATAGATCAGTATGATATACACATACCTAATAATTATTTACAAATTCCACCTAGTTGTGCTGGCATATGTTACACATCCACTGCTCTACTTCTCCTGGTATAGCTGGCAGTCCTTCACATCATCACAACTCTTCCCCCCTTGGAAGACACACGCTAGTTTTTCAAGTGACCCTTGAGAAACATTGCTTGAGAGGAATGACCCTATGTAGGAATACCCTCCCTTCTCTTTCTCCTTATTTCAGTACTTATCAATCACACCTTCATCCCATACTTCTTTTCTCCTCACATCTCTTATAATTATACCTACCTGTACCTCACCCTTGGTTTATTTAATGACAGTTGCTAAAATGTATCAAATACTTCCTGTTGAAATGAATATTTTGTTGGTGATATTATATCATTTTATGTCATATGCTAAATAATGCTCCTTGTCTTTAATGTACTATGATGTGTAAATTCAAATCAAATGACTTATTGCATGTGTAAATGTTATTGTGGAGCTTTTCTCCTCAAGCCTCCACTGAAAAAGGAACCATGTCCAGTCAGACTTTCCCAGTAGTCAAATATAAAATAGAATAAATAAATAAATTATCCCATACCCTGTCTTGAGATCCCATCTACCTTGGCAATTCTGACTGCACTGCATTACTGCACTGTAGTATCATATACCTGTAACCCTAGGCTCCACCATAGTAACTTGGCATTTAACTGGCTAGCTCACTGTAGCCATAGATCTCCCTCAGACTCCTCCTGCCTCCTACTGCAAATACTTAGCACAAGAGCCTCCCACTCATGTTAAGGTTTTGTCATGATAACGTGGTACAATTTGTGTATCTGCCTCCTGCCTAGCAGCTCTACCATGTAGTAAACATCACTGACCTTGCCTACCACTTTGAAGGGTCCCTCCCAAGTTGCCTGCAGTTTATTGTGACTGACAGAAATGAGAGCCATAACCTGCTGTCCCACAGCAAAGTCTTGGGCTTGAGCATTCCTGTCATACCAGACCTTTTTCTGCTGTAGGGCTCCTGCCAGCTTCTCCTGGGCCAAGCCCATGAGTTCCCTAAGCCTTGTTCTGAGGTTTAGGACATATGCCAAAACAGACTCCTTGTGGGATTCACACTCACTCTCCCACTCATCACAAATCAAATCAAAAGACCCCCTCATCCTATGCCCATATAGCAATGCAAAGGGTGGAAAACCTGTGGATTCCTGGGATACCTCTCTGCATGCCAAAGGAAGATGGGGCAAATATTTGTTCCACTCTCTCTTAAACTGGTCTACAAATGCCTGTAGAATGGTCTTTAGTGTAGAGTTGGACCTCTCCACAAGACCACTACTCTGGGGATGGTAGGGGTGGTCTTTAAGTGTTTTACCCCACAGCATTCCCACAGACTAGCCAGCAGGTCTGACATGAAATCAGCACCTCTGTCAGTCAATTTTTCTCTTGGGAAGCCTACCCTGCTGAAAATCTCTAACAAAGCATTTGCCACCTTCTCTGCCTGGATGGAGGACAGAGCCACTACCTCAGGGTATCTAGTAACATAATCTACTACCACATGGATATACTTTTTCCCTGTGAACTTGGGATACTCAAGGTCCCACAATATCCATTGCTACCTTCTGAAATGACTCCTCAATCACAGCCAAAGGTATCAAAGGAGCCTTGACCTTGTCTCCTGCCTTGCCTACTTTTTGTCACTGCTCACAGGTCCTGCAGTACCCTGTTACACCCCTTGCAATCCCAGGCCAGATAAAGTGCTGCATAATCCATCCCTTGGCACACTTTATGCCTATATGACCTGCAAAAGTAATGTCATGGACTTTGGCTAGAAGTGCCAGACAGCAGACTCTGGGCACTACCAACTGCTGTATTACCTCACCCTGTAGCCTTCCTTTAGGGGTCCACTTTCTATAAAGTGGCCCTTTGTTCCAGTATACAGACTCCTCTTTTCCTTGAGGATCAGGCGCCTCCCTAACTACCTCCCTCAAGCCTCTTAGTGTAAGGCATGAAAAATGAGCCTGTTTCAACTGTATCTTTGTGACCCTTCCCAGGTCCCTTCTCACAGGAAACCTGGTGTCCTCTGACAGCAGTGCCTCACTGTCAGACTGGGTACTACCACTCACCTCTGCCCTTGCAGTCACTTTGTCCAAGAGAACATCAGTAACTACCAGCAGCTGTGGCTCATCTTCAGGCTCATTGCTACAGGGTAGCTCTTTCCCTGAAAGAGCCACCTCAACAACCCTGGCTTCAGGTGTTGGGTCTGTCTGGTTCTCTCCCAGGTTACCAAACCCACATGCCTGTCTCCAAGCCTGACTGCATATAACTGCATGTACACAGGGTACTGCATTATCAAAATCTTTCCATATCAAGACATCTGCAGAGATATCCTCATAAACACTTAATTGCTTGCTTTCTTTTCCACCCTCCCAATCAAGGTAAACCCTGGCCAGAGTCATTTGGAATTGGGTCCTTCTTAAAGCTCTGACTGGAGTGGCCTGCCCAAGCACGTACTGCTCCTCTTTATCACTGCAGGCTTCACAATGGTTATGTCAGAGGCTATCTCTCTCTTAACAGTGGCCTGTTTTCCATCCACTAAGATAGGATATTAACTCTGGTGATAGCTTGGTACCCATGTTGTCACCAGACAACATCTCACTGGCATACTGTTATTCCCACTTGCTGGCTCCCCCACCTTTTGTTCCCCACCTTGCCTCCATGGACATCTATATGCTACATGGACCCACTGGTTACATTTAAAACATTTAACCCTTGATCCTGGCCATGTTCCTGAACTAGTCGCTTCCCCTGTTACTGGTGGACTCTGCTGGGGTGGCTTAGGCTGCCCACCATGGCTTCCCTTATATCCATGTGGAACACCGGGTATTCCTTCTCTGTGCACTGATGTCATGCTTGCTAAGTAGAGATCGCCTTTTTCCCTAGCTTATAGCAGAGTTACACTCTCGGTCTGCCAACTAGATTTTTGCATCCTCAGCAAAGTGCTAAGGGCTTGTTCCCTTACCAAAAGTCTGCCAGCACTTCAAAAGTGATTATCTGACACCCACTCACCACCTATGAAAATAAGTGTTAACTCAGCAATATAATCACACACACTTTCATTTGCCTTGTATCTATGCTCATGAAACTTTTCATCTGTAATCTTCAGGTGTTAACTTAAAACATTCAAGTAAACATGTATTTACTTTATCATAGTTTAAACAATCAATATCAGACAATTTAGAAACAGCAGTTACAGCTTTAGCATTGAGTAAGGGGGTCAGGAACTGTACCGAGAGCCCTTGGTCACATTATACTGTGTACATACTCGTTCAAATATATGAATAAAACAATCAAAATTATCAGACTCTGTAGAAGAATTTCACTGACCTATATTGCTTCTGGGGATTAGTTATTCACTGCCCCATTATCTCCATGACCCTCATGAAGAGTCAGCATCTCCCTCTCATGTTGATGCTGTGTTTCATTTTCTTCAGCCTCCAAATGCCACAGTCTCTCATTTTCTTCAGCCCCCAAATGCTGCAGTCTCTCTGCTGATTCTAATTCCATCTGTTTCTCTTTTTCTTCAGCCTCCAAACACCACATTCTCTCTGCTGATTCTAATTCCAAAATGTTTGGCATCCAGCTCAAACTCTTTAACTTCAGATGGATTTTTAAGTCCTCTGAGGAAAAGGTGAACTGTCCTTTTCCTGAAGGCTGCAAATAACCATCACCAGACTGGTTATCCTCCTGGGTGCTGGTCTGGGCTAGAGCTGCAAGTAAGGCTGAAATAATTTCTTCTTTAGTCAGGGTGACATCCACCAGTCTTTTGGCTTAACACACCTTGGCCAACTGGTTTGTTGCTAGTTTGCCATAATCCTTTGCTGGCATCTTTGCCTGCTTTCCCTGACTAAATTAAACTAACAAAAAAATAAATAAAACTGTTGTGAAATGTAACTCAGAATGTTTACCTTGTGGCTGCTGAGAGGACACACCTTTAGTGGCTACAGAAGTTCAATTAATATCCACACCACTGCTCACCAGTATACCCACCACTGCCACCAATATGTGACGTCCCCACTCTGGGCCAGTAATCAAGGTGACTGAATCCTTAACACTGACTCTGGAGAGGGGCATTCACTTGGAACAAAAATGGATACACCCTGTATTTCCAGATGCAGCTGTCTGCATCAAGCACACTTTCCCTTAAGAGCATACAGGGAACACAGTCTGGGCTCTGGGTTTCTCCCTCTGTCCAGATCCCCAGTAAGACTCCCCACTATCAAAGCACTAGGGTTGAGTCCTCAGCTGAGTGTCCAAGCTAAGTCATCCAACACCCGTTCTGTGAAACCAGTGCTTTATGTACCTGGGAAAGGCTGGCACAGATTTATTAACTATGCCCCCTTCTGCCCAGACTATAAGGTAGTTACATTGTCACCAGACACCTCAAAGCCAGCTACTCTAAGGCTCTTATAAGGGCACCGAATTATACTGAGTGAAATCAATATTAATACAAATGATAGTGTTTGGCCAGTGCAGTAAGGCTTCCAGGAGTGGCCACAGTGTCACCAAACAGATATAGGTCATCTCAAATTTTTAAATATTCTCTAAAGGACCAGACACAATGAAAAGTTTAAATATATTTAATAAATAATAAAAGAACATGAAAATACTAAATATCTATTTACAATACACACCAGAATTTCAATCACAAGACATATTAAAATAACACAGATGAATAGATTCATACAGATACAGAAAATATTACTTAACTAATCTTATTATATTTTCCTCACTGAGCTAAATAATTTCTAGTCCTTTATGACTTACTAGAGAAAGGCAAGATGAAGTAGGTGAGGTCCTTTTCTGTCAAGTTTCAAAAACAGACTGCCACGAGACTTCAGTTTCACCTGGTATTAAAATATCATTTTTAGTGATGAATTACATAATAACATCACATACATCTGATCATATATCTGGTCATCTGACTGATTTTTTTCATTATACCCTCTTGGATAGAAGCTGTCAGGATTTAACATCTATGTGTCAATAATACACACACATAGAGCCGTGCTAAGATCTGCTGCAGCTTCTGGAAGTCATAAAACTATTTCATACCTCCACCCTTCTAGAGTAGCAATTAGTTCACCCCAGAGACAATGCAGAATGCTTCCTAGTACAGACATTTTTCCTCTGGCTGCATTGACAACTGTAAGATACAATCTTTATGGCCTAGACCCAGTCATTTGATTTCATAACATTTTTAAAAGTTAGCTGCAGCTGGATTGTGATTAATCTCTTCTCTTCCAGTATCCTCTGTTAAAACATATACATTTAATTCAGTTACAATAATACATGTATATTTCTTTTTCTGTCCAGCAGGGAACACTGTTGGTGCATTTGTAACACAAGCATCTTTACAAATACATTTTTCAACACAAGCATCTGTAAACATCAGTTTGATATTAAAATGAAGTATAATTCTTTACAAAATTCCACCTAGCTCTGCTAACATATGTTACACATCCACTGCCCTGCTTCTCCTGGAATAGGTGACAGTACTTCACATTGTCAAATCATATAGATAAATAGATATAATAAATGTCAATATGTATCTATCTAATCAGTCTATCTGTCTATAAGTATGTATATAATGCCTGTGTGTCGCTACTTATTGGAAAAGCAGACAGTTCATTTGATTAAGTCATGCTCAGTTTAAATTTTTAGGATAATTGTTTTTCACCACAGCTGACCATCAATTACCTACAGAGCATCTGCTTGTGCCCAGGTCTAACAAATCTTACACTGCTCTGGACTTTTTTCTGATCCATTCTGAGGACTGATGAGGAAACTGAGGCATCTTGCGTAACATTATTTTTTTTTCATTTGCGAGAATTCTTGTTTGATTCCTCACATACATCAGTGACAACCCATGGTAGAATGTGTCGTGGACATTGATAGTGCCCAACCCCCTCACTTCCACTACTGGCTTGACATCATCAGGACACCCTAGTCATCCTCAGACAGTGCTAGACTCTCTGAAGAAACCCACGAAGTATAACGGGTGAAAGCGCTAAGTCTATTTTTATGTTTGTTTATATGTACTGAGGAGTTCGTTTTTTTGTGGTTTATTAAATGAGTTCGTGATCCAGCCTTGGTTCCTGGTTATATTTTACAAGTCTGTTTGGCTGTATATATAATTTTTAGTGCTGGACACTGTTGTTTCTCCAATATCCACCAGAGAACTCACTGTATTATTTTGCCCTGGTATACACTCCTCCCACATCTCTTGCACAGAATGAGCATCCCTATCCTCCCTGCCTGTTCTACCAAGCACCACAGCTGAGAATTGAACTTGAGTTATTTGGGCCATAGTCTATGGTTTATCCCTTTATACCACTGGCACATGCTAATACTGTGTTTGTATTAAAGCCATTTAGCTGTCCTCTTTTTATATACACTATACAGACACACACACACACACACACACAGACACACACACACACAGACACACACACACACACACACACACACACACACACACACACACACACACACACACACACACACACACACACACACACAGACAAAAGGATTCCAGAGGATAATTTACATCATGCATTAAACTGGCATTGCTAATTCCGCATTTACCCCACAAAAAAATGGAAATGCAAGACTATAATATTAGAGTGGAAAATTTCAGGCAACTGAATAATTAAGCAAGATGTGGCTAATGTAGATGGAACTGCATTATATACTTTTAAAATCTGACAGAGCAACCAAAGGAACACTTATGCCAAGCAGAGACAGACTCAGCAAAGGTTACTATGCACATGAAAAGTCACATTATATATGGGTGCAATGTTGACTTTTGTGGAACTGTATGTTTTACTTAGTATACTGCATGAAATCTCCTCCCTACCTCTCACACTTTCAGCTTAGATCAGCTTAATCATTTTTAGGGCTTAAGTGATATTTCCCTGCACACAAGCAGTTTATATAGATGGTTTAGCTTAGGCATAGCCCCATTTATGTTTACATTTATTACATCTGCCACTCATGCTTATATCTGCAACTACTGACATTTATGATTAGGTTTGCAGTCTGTACTATTAGCTTATATTTATAACTTCTGCTATTCAAGCGTACATTTCTCATCTCTGTCTTCAGCTTTAATTAGTAGGTCAGGCACTGGTCTGCTTAAAATTATTTGGTATTTTCTGAGACCCAGAGCTGGTCCTTCACTTTCTGGTGCATCATGGTCACTGTTCTGCATAACATCTTCTTATGTTGAATTAATGAACAAGAGTAAGCTGGTAACTGACTCATGCTCTCTGTTTAACACAGGCACTTTCACAACCTTTGTAATCAGGATTCATTTCATCAGAAGGCATAGTGCTGTGAGCCATTGCTGTACTGGGTCTCAAGTGGTCAGAATTCCTCCTGTACTAAATCCCTAGAAATGTTCTGTGAACTTACTGCACAACTGAAAATGTTGTATTCATAGCAATTCCTTTAATCCACTTTTTATTTCTCTTAGTGATATTCTTGAGATATGCATAATCTTCTTCAGAGAATGACATGCCCCATCTATTCTTATCGAGCTGAAACCTTTGCAAGCACTGTATCTTCTTTGCAGTCCCATTAAAGCTCAGTTTTTAGTAAGCCCAGTCTGGTTCTGATATGTTACGCAGTAACTGTTCTGAATGTGGCCTTCTTATAGTAAAATTCAGAGGTTTTTATTATAGTAACAGAAAAAGTAAATTCTTAAGTTTTCACCACTTGTAGCTATACTTCACTCCCCATACTACTTCGCCACCTGTATTATTAAATGTATACTAAACAAACAGCTTCATTTCTCCCTATATACCAATCCTACTTCCTCCTCAGTTTACAGAAATACACATGGAGAATGAAATTCCACCCCCCCCCAAATCTTCCCTTATCTCTTTCTATATGCACAAGTCTGACTTCACCTTTCAGTTCTAACCTCTTCCCTGCATGACATTATCCTTCTAACCAATTCTTTGTCTCCCGCCTATTGCTAACACTACTTAACACCTTCATTACTTATGATACTGAATCATTCTGGGTAACTTCACTTAGTTACAACCAACCCTAACAACTACTAGTTATGCCAGGCTGATTCTGCAGGGCATTAAATCAATCCCACCTCGGTTTCAGTAATGATCAACAGTGTAACATGCTACCAGACCAAACCTCCTTGGCAGGTAAAAGTTCCACTCCCAAACTCCTCATCATCAACACAAAACATGAATTTATTACATCAATATTCCCAACAACTTATGCCAACATTTTCCTTCAAAAGAAAAGAAACACCCACCCTGTATTATTGCATACAGACTCTTCCCAAAGCTCATCCACCACCCCCACACTGAGTACCCACTTACCTTCTAAAGATTGGTCTCTACTCTTCATTCAGATGGCCCCAAATCTTATCCTGAACTACTTCATAGAAAAATTATCCTCAAACAATATGCAGCCCTTCCCTTAGGAAAAAGAAGAATCGCAGGACAAAAATGCTTCAGGATCAGTCATAATTAAAAAAAAAAGAAAAAAACTTCTGCTGGATAGAGACAAATCCTACCAAGCTTGAGAACAACACCAATCTAATGCACTGCTGCACAATGCATGCCTTGAAGTAAGAAAAATACTGGAATAGCAACCGATTCTTCAAAGGCCTCCTACCTCAGAAAAAAAAGACAAGAATCATTAACAAGTAATTCAAAAGTCTTCTAGAATGAATTTAGACTGCTTACAGGAAATTTTACATACTCCCCAAAATTATCTTTGCTAAAATCTACAGCTGGAAAACAGAAGTGTGTCAATGATTACAGACATTCCTACAAATGAAAAAAATAAGCCAGGATATAGTCATTAAACCCTATACACCCATTTGACACCTTTTATAATAAGTCAGTCCTTCCAAAACCACCCCTACCAAATCTCTACACTACATGCCTTTGCCCCACCCTCGCACATATTCTGCTTCAGACAACCACCAAAAAGAAATCAAAATAGCACTACTTAACATGAAAAGTAAAACAAATGCAAGTTTATCTAAATGGAGTCCTGAATTTCTGAAAATGTCCAGCACATATATTTAAACTTTCTCTTTCTCCTGGAATATTCCCCACATTATGCAAGCATGCAGTTCTTATCCCTCTTCCTCAAACCCCTCACCCCAAGAAATGCAAAGACTACAGACCAATAGCTAACTTATACCAATTCACAAAATATCTGAGAAAGGTATCAATTAACAAATCTTTGAACACATTGACAAATATGACTTACTCAATGACCAACAACATGGATCCCACAAGTCCTTCAATACCATGACTGCCCTGCACACAGCCACTGATAATATATGGAACAATATGAATTAAGCAAGCAATAATGCCCAACAGTGTGTGTGTGTGTGTGTGTGTGTGTGTGTGTGTGTGTGTGTGTGTGTGTGTGTGTGTCTTACTGTGCAAATAATAATTGTGCAAGGGTGTTATAAGGTCTGATGCCACATGCGGAGGGCTTCTACGCCCTTGCTAGGGTGTTATTTACACAGTAACACACCCTGGAGGCATTACTGTGCATAGGGAATGGGCTGCATTTGTTTTACTTACTTATTTTTTAATATATTTTTGATGTGAAATATTTCCTCTGCCTAAGGTTTCGAACTTGCTGTAGTGTATGTAAATGGTGCTGGAGGAAGTATTTTTACATCGAAATATAACATTTTCAAAAAATATCCAAATATTTACTTTGTGTTTTCTTTTTTGGTCCCTGACTGCTAAAATGTATGGTTTGTTGCCAGTTATTGAGGATTGAAGTCACTAAATAATGACATACATTTGAGTTTCAGACTTTATAACCTTCAGAAAATACATGTTAAAACAAACCCTGTCATTCAAGCAACTTTGAGATTTTATAAGACCAATATTTAAAATCTCTTTCTATTTTTAAGCCTTTATGTCCCCTTTATTTTAGGCTTTATCCAGATTTCTTGAGTTAAGAGGTCGAAAGGTATGCAAACCTCTTTACTGCTGCCAGTGGTTGATTAATCTCATTCTGTATCTGACACACACATAAACACACATGAACACAAACACACGCATGCACGCACACACGCACGCGCACGCACACACACACACACACACACACACACACACACACACACACACACACACACACACACAGACACACACACACAGACACAGACACACACACACACACACACACACACACACACACACACACACACACACACACACACACACACAAAAAAAAAAACACAGTTGTGGTTCAGAAAATGCATGCTGACACAAATCTTGTTATTCAAGCAACTTTGTAATTTTATTAGAGCAATAGCTGTTCCTATTTTTGAGGCTTTGTTCCGCCTTTATTTTAGGCTTTATTCAGATTCCTTGAGTTAAAAGGTTGAGAGGTATGCAACCCCCAATTGCTCTACAGACATACACACACTTCCACTCTCATGCATGCAAGCAAGCATGCACTCGCACAGGCAGACTGAAATATAAACTCACATACACAAACACATGCACACTTTTCTCTCTTTTTTATCTTTCTTTTACTTTTATGCTCATTAAACAGCAAAAGCACTGCTTAGCAAGTGTAAAATAATGGCTCGATTAATCTCGCTCTCACTATCATCTATGCATACACATACAAACATGCACACACACACACACACACACACACACACACACACACACACACACACACACACCTTTGTATTTTTTAATTTTCTTTTTTTCTTTGTAATTTACACTCACTAAACAGCAAAAGCACTGCTTAGCAATTGTAAAATTATGGTGGCCGTTAGCTTTCTTTTGGTCTGAGCTCCATGGCAGCTTAATATGATGCCATGAATTGGCAGACTTGTTTTTCAGTGGGCATTACCTGTAGATTAACACCCTGCTGAAGAAGAGTCATTCTTCAATCAGGGTGCCAATGTACAGGTTGACTATTCTCTAATCTGAATTAACAGGTGACCTGTTATAGAGATGCTCAGTCTAAGTCTTCTCCTCAATAAGCTAAGTTAGTTCATCTTTGGTTATCCAGCCATAAAAGCAGTCCATACCTATTTAGTGATCAGAACATTTCAGATATACCTGAAAAACTGTTTTCCAATCAAGGAACCTTTAACAGGTTGTCATTAATACCTTAAAGTTTAACATTATAATTTTCAGAACTCCACAAAAGTTTCCAAAAAAATGCATATATCTAAACAGGGTCTATATTAGAACACCGAACTTTCACAATTTCGAGTGTTCTAATATCGACACGTTTTCAGCGAAAGCTGAAAATATCGAAGAAACAGAAAAACAAATTTTTTCCTAGGGAAAGAATTTGGTTGTCCATTTCTGTTGCTTCGGTATTTTCAGCGCTGTGGTGGAGAGTTACGGGTCGGGTTCAGGTAAGTGCACGATTGTGTGGACGTGAGGGTTAGGGCAGGTTAGGTGAGTTAGGGTTAGGGCGCGGGTCAGGTAAGTGTGCGATTGTGTGGATGTGAGGGTTAGGGCAGGGTAGGTGAGTTAGGGTTAGGGCGCGGGTGAGGTGACTGTGCAATAGTGACGGACCTTAGGGTTAGGGTTTGGGTTAAGGTAAGTGGATATTTAGTGGTGCATGTATAGTTTAGTGTAGGGTTACGTGTAAGTGTTTAGGTGTTATGTGTGTGGATTGCTGTTTATTTGGTGTGCTTGTGTTGTGTGTATGTGCTTTGGAACAGTAATTTTTTTCCAGAGGAAAAAATTCACTGTTCGGTATGTTCGATGTTTTAAATTTTTGATTAATAGGGTTCGATATTAGAACACTCGAAATTTTGAAAGTTCGGTGTTCTAATATCGACCCTGTAAACAACAAAACCGATAGATAGTTGTAAGAGAACAGAACAAAGAAGAAATATCTAGGATTAACATTAAAGCAATCTGTCTCTTTTTTAAAACATATAGGTAACATTAGCAACAAAACCCAGAAACAGTTTATACTATGCAAGCAAGTTTCTTATCTTCTCACACTGACTGCATGTCTTGCCATAGCTAGACATATACTAATTTCATAAATTGAACATGGTCTTCCACTAACTACCTTCCACTACAGTGACAACACATAAAAAAATTCAAACAGCAATGAATAAAATTTACTGATTTGTTTTGCTTACAGATCGCCTAACCTGTAACTGTCCGTTTCTACAAAGTGTTAAGTGCTGTGTAACTCTTTGAGCAGTCTATATACAAGTAACATTTATCACCTTTGGAATAAAGCTTTGCTTATAGAAAGGTTAGATGTAACAAAGCTTGTGTGTGCTCATGTGTATGTGTGTGTGTGTATGTGTGTGTAAGTATGATCATATGGATATACAGGGTGACACAACATTATGGTGGTTAGCATCACTTTCTCTCAATATCTTTCTCAGCATTTGTTTTTCTGTTTCAGTTCCCATTTGATGTGATTATGGTTTGCAGTCTGCAAGTTCTGTTTGTGTAAGTGCTTTTTTTTACTTAACACTCTAGATTTCATCCTACATGTTGATGGCTTGAAGTAGTAGGCTTGGCATTTCTCTTCACTTCGCTTGCGTGGCTGTGTGTGTGTGTGTGTGTGTGTGTGTGTGTGTGTGTGTGTGTGTGTGTGTGTGTGTGTGTGTGTGTGTGTGTGTGTACCTTGCAATATGTCCCTTATAAAACTTAATGACCTAAGAGGCTGCAGCTCCCTGTGATGCCAAAATGGATACAATAGCTATCAGTGAATAAACAAATGAATGTTTGAAGGAATGAATGAATATGTACGTCTGTGTATTTGTGAGTGAATGCATGTTCATGTATATTTCCATGCTCGCGAGTGTGTGTGTGTGTGTGTGTGTGTGTGTGTGTGTGTGTGTGTGTGTGTGTGTGTGTGTGTGTGTGTGTGTGTGTGTGTGCATGTTTCTGGCACATTTATATGTGCTTCTATTAAAATATCATTTTATGTATGTGTTCTTGCAGGTAGAAAACAAATATGACTAAAAGATGAAAAACACCTGTTAAAACATCGTATACCACTAGTATAGCTACTTCTTATTTGGGCATGCAATAAATTATACAGCTGTTGGGCAGAAGCATGGATCAAAGCCCTGGGAAATGGAGAGCTGCATGAAGATAATGAAGGTTACAAAATAAAAATAACAAGCAGAGTCCAGGTGGTGCTTCTTAAAATGAAGTTATCGGCCACATAAGGCTGTACCCACGTTCTGCTGTACCCACATACTGTATTACTGTGCTACACTATCTTTTACTATTTTACATGAAATTGAAATATGTCATGTCCCACCATGGGCCTCTCTACATCATACCAACATTGTAATAATTAATGTTTACACTTTGCCTCATAAATATCACTATTTTAGTTGACTATGGTACATGCTTACAAACTGGTATCTCATTATCCATGTTCCATCTAACAAGGAAACATGTAAGCATCATTTTAAGGGTGAGCTAAGCTCTTCACCTGACCTCACACCTGAACTTCAACCTCTGTATCCTCAGAATGAATATAACTCAAAGGTTATACAATTACAATAGAATTGTAAATTCAGTCACATTTGAATGAACATGCTTGCATAATCGTAGTTTAATGAAAAGCTACACAGCAAAATAAACTGCTTTCATCACATCCTCTGATTTCACCCTCACAATCTTCTCTAGAGCATGTAATACTTGTCCTATTGAAGTTCAGTCTGATGAAAGCCTTGCTTTCCCCTTTCTCT
Organism: Protopterus annectens; assembly: GCF_019279795.1. Taxonomy (NCBI): domain Eukaryota; kingdom Metazoa; phylum Chordata; order Ceratodontiformes; family Protopteridae; genus Protopterus; species Protopterus annectens. The sequence continues at coordinate 20,916,289 of NC_056731.1, forward strand.
CTGTTTTGTGATCATCCTCCTTACTTGTTCATTTTGGATGAGCATGATCTGTCTACTCAGAGTCTGTGGTGTCTTGGGCCTATTAAAAAATTCACTCTTAAAAAGCAGATAGCACATAGCAACAGGGGCACGAAAGCAATGTTTTAAATCATACCTGGCTGGCGCCATTTTTCAGTTTGTAAGTGCCCCTGGACCCGCTGTCTGAGGTAAGCACACTACTCCTAGCTGTACAAACTGTTACAAATGCTAGTGTAAGAAATAGGCAATGTACTGTGTTTATATCTACTGTCGTTAACTCTGATAGTGTGTCCAATTTAACTAAGCAATGAATTTAAGGTCATAGATGTTTAATACCTGCAACTGCTTAATGAATGTCATTACAAGAGCGTATATGAGTACGGGGACCTCTATGCAACAATAGGGTGACTGCTGCTAAGTGGTACAATCAATAAAAATAAAATAGCAAGTAGAGAGCATAGATATAGCAGTTAACCACCTATCTGGTGATAAAACCATAACTGCAGGTTGTTTTTCACCTGAGAGGACTTGCTTGTGATTACAAAGTGCCGTAGGTCTCTCTGAACACATGCATTGTAGGTGAGGTCACATACATAAGTATATCACAGCTAAACGAGTGCATGTAACCTTTGTCTGGTCTCCTATGGGAGATAGCCATTTATCGCTTGGCAGCAGCACTCTGCATTTGCTGTCCTGAAGGGGCATCATTAAGGTGCTTAACTGCCTAATTAATACAGTCCATAAACTAATAGTATGCCGATATGACCTAGCTGTAGCAGCATGCATCCTGTGAAGGCAAACATACTGTGCTGTAGCCATATTAAGGTCTAGGAACACTAGGTACTGTGCTTATTAATGTGACATTTGTACTGAAGAAAAGCCTGGGGAAATACTGAATGTTTCTAAGTACTGAGATGTGAGATTAAACTGCAGGGTATAATATACCTTCATAACTGAAGTAACTTAGAGAGGGAGTGCATGAAAGAGCTAAATGTTTTAAGTACAACTAAAATGACTGAATAAGATGATAAACTGTTCTTTACCATAAGAAACTGTTGTTATACAGGTAACTCTATAAGCTTTACCCTCTCATATATTCTAACTGAGTCCCCTATCTATTTCATTATCCAGGTATTTTAACCTCTAAATCTCCAGCCTAACCCCACGCCAGTCCCAGAGTGCTTATCTAAACCAATGTGATGGTTACCACACATTGTGGGATTTTAAAGTGCAGGGAATTGTTTTTCTTTTGCCATGCAGCTAAAAAGCAAGGTCTATATCTTTAACCTAACCTGCATTAAGACCATACTAGATGTATTGCGTGCTCTTAGCCACTCGGGGTTCCCATGGCACAAATGGATTATAGTAGCTCCCTCCCTAAAAGATCCCACATATTCTGCTATATAGAACTAAGTGTTATAGTAAAGTGGTGAGCAATATATTAAAGTGAAGAGCTTTATACTACACTGTAGAGATATAAATTAAGGTGGAGAGCTTGTTATTAAAGTGGAGAATTAGCATTATTTCACTTACTGCTTTCTCCCACTGAAACGGAGGTTTGAATTATTGGTTTTTTTTTCCACAAAACCTTGCGGTCTAGCTGGCCCCGCTCTGTTTGCCTCACTTCACTCGACTCACTCCGCTCCCCTACCCTGCCTCCAATTGCCACCCACCCCACTACCTCTACCTTTATTCTAACCATCACCTGACCACTAGTCCAACCCCTAATTGCCTGACCTCTAGCCCAACCCACTCTTCCCACCTCCCTCCCACCCTCCAGTCCAATTACGTCCTACACTGATCCCCCTCCCAACAGCACATACCAAGCCAACACACCTCCACCCTTACAAACAACCAACCAGGTATCCTAACTTTAGTATTCACTCTAAAGACTATCATGTTACCCACACTCACATCCCTATCACTAGCTCTACTATCACTATCCTTCTTCACTTCCTTACAAACAAACCAACCACTGCACAATTACTCTTATCATACTATCCACACTAGCCTACCCTCTCAAACCCACTCACACTTCTACATCTGCCCTACAATTATAAATCTCACAACCACATCTTACTCACATACGATCATAACACCAACTCATTACACTAGGAAAAACACACATAGACCAAGCTCACAAACAATTAATATTAAAAAGTACATACTGACACTCCTACAAACTCTGCTAACCTCTGGTGACATACACCCAAACCCAGGTCCCCTCACAGCCAATTATCTGACCTGCTGATCTTAAATCTCAACATGAGAAGTATTACTAACAGGCGAACAGACCTACATGCATTCATAGCCCACTACAGCCGTGATATACTCACCATTACAGAAACCTGGCTTAAACCCAGTATGCAAGATGAAGACTTCCTCCCCCCAGGATATAATACACTTAGATCTGATAGAACAAGCAGGAAAGTAGGAGGAGGAGTAGCCATTTCTCTTTAAAAACACCCTTAACATTCAACTCCTGCACACCACGCCACCCGCATTTCAAAATGCTGAAGTCCTATTTTCTGTCTTCTCCTTAAGAAACACAAAGAAGATCAATATAATATGCTGCTACATACCTCCAGGCAATAACTCACTCATAATAGAAGACATCCTACATTGGACAAAGGACAAACTACCACAGGAAACAATCCTACTAGGTGACCTTAACAGCGACTGGACAGCCTGTAACTCCAGCATCCCCTCTACACATGTCAACTTATATGGGTTCTCTCAACTAACTGAAGAACCAACTAGAATAGACAACAAAACAAAAAAAGAATCTTTATTGGACTGGACACTAACCAACTATCCCAAACAAAACTATACAGTTGGCTGTCTCCCAGATGATCTAAGTGATCATTTCCCCACCTTCCTACTCAACAAATACTCTAATCACCCCAAACCAGTTGTCTACAAACTAGTACGAGATGACCGTAACCTTACCCCACAGTACGTAAATACTGTCCTAAACCACTACAACTGGGAACCACTACAGATCCTAGGGTAAGACCAGGCAGTAGACTACTTCAATACTACCTTCTCTAACTTTCCTAACAATCTTGCTCCCAGCAGAATGATCAAAGTTAAGGCCAACTACGCACCCTGACTAACTAGGGACACTAGACCCTTGCTAAAATCCAGAGATAAAGCCTGGAAAATCTGGAAAACTGACAATACCCCTAGATCCAGGAAACACTATCAACAGCTTAGAAACAAGGCCAAGGCTGAATCCGAAATAAACAAACAAAACTATTTTCTTAGTGCCCAAAGCAAATATTCAAAGAATCCACAAAAAATCTGGCATGCCATTAACTCCCTACTAAAGCCAGGCAAAACCACTACTCCAACACAACTCTACAGACAATAACCTAGACATAGCTACTTAATTTAATAACCATTTTACTAAGTCCATCTTAGCCCTGTCCAGTCAAATAACCAAAAATAGCCTACCTCAATCGCAACCCAACCTATCTCACAGCACCCCCTCTTTCAACCTATCACCTGTAACCACCTCAACTATCAAAAAACTCCTAAAACTCAAACCAACCACACTGGCAATTGATAACATACCTGCTGCATACCTAAAAATGGCTGGTGCCTCCCTATCATATCCTGTCTCCATGTAACAAAAAGCACAGTAGAATGAACAGGATACCAAACAGAATTAAATTTATTTAGCGCTTTTGTCAAATATTACAAATGTCTTCTTCAGAATACCTAACAGTCTGAAGGACCATCCTTTATATACATCAAACAGTTACTTCACCAATTAATCAATCAATAGAACACTAATAAATATTTAATATATAAATAGACTCCCTTGCCTTATAAAATTGTTTCCTTTCACATTAAAATAACCAGTTCATATGTGCACTACAAGAATGCATACGTTGAATATAAAACCTGAACCCAGGTGATAAAAAATCACAGTTAAAATAAAAAATCAGCCTTTAGTTTTAAATAACTAGTGAGGGACACCATATCATTCAAGCCAGGACTGGTGGTAGCATTAACTCTAAGTTGCCACGTTACTTCTTTATATTCAAGAAACCAGTCGGTGGGCCCCCCCTCTCATCCATTATTACCCTTTCCAGTGCAGTAAACTTGAAACTATGACTAGGAAAAGTGCTGACATGCTTTGCCAAAGCATTTTTTATGTTGCCTTTGGTTATGTCATAAATGTGCTGATAAACACGTGTCCTGAATGCGTTTTTGGTCTTGCCAATGCAAAACACGGGACACATCTGGCATATGGCTGCGTACACTACCTGTTTACTACCACAATTACAGTTTTGGTTGAATCTCACCCATCCAAAACCTTTAATAAAAACTCTGTCACTATCTAGTATATATTTGCATTGGGTACAATGCCCACATTTGGTCATTTTTCCGATACCAGGTTTTGTATTCTTACTCTTGGACTCCAAAAGGTTCTTGTAACTGAAATCCTTTTTATATACTATAACAGGGGTGTCACCCACCTTCTCCCCTATGGTCTCATCATTCCTGAGAATAAACCAATTTCTGACTAAGATGTCTCGTATCAATGGGAATTGTGGAATTGAATATCCTGTCTCTATCCTAATCAACAGCTCCATACAAGAATCCTACATACCCAAACTCTGGAAAGTATCTTACATCATTCCTTTTCATAAAGGAGATAACTCCTACGACTTCTCCAACTACTGACTTATTACCATCCTATGCCCCCTGTCTAAGATTCTTGAAAAATGCATTCATTTGCAGGTGATGACATTTCTTAACACACACAATCTCCTATCTACCACACAACATGGTTTCCGTCCACATCACAGCACTACCACAGCCCTTCTGTCCTTCTCTAATCATATCAACCTTCACAGAAATAATAACAAATATGTATCAGCCATTTTCCTAGACCTCTCAAAGTCATTTGACATGGTCTCCCTCTCCATCCTACTAGACTCACTAACATCACTATCCTTCACCTCCTCTACTATAGTCTGGTTTAGAAGCTACCTATCTGACAGGCAACAATCTGTCCAGTGGAAAGGAACTCTGTCTCCACAACTTCCAACCACCATAGGAGTCCCACAGGACTCTATTCTGGGCCCACTACTATTTCTATATTCACAAATAACCTCAATACCTCTACTCAGCATGCCACACTCAATCAATATGCAGATGATTCAACCTTGATCTGCTCTGCCTCATCTCCCACCACCCTACAAACACTCACTCAGGATACCTTCAACTCTGTAGAAAAATGGATATCAGGGATCCAACTAGTTCTAAATCCCAAGAAGATAAAATTGCTATTATTCTCCCCTAATAAATCACCCCCCCCCTTTACCATAACATCTAAGGACGGCACCACCATCTCCCCTTCTAACCACACCAGACTTCTGGGCATTGAAATTGACAGTAATCTTCACTTTGATGTCCACATCTCACATACCATAAAACTAGTACACAAAAAGCTAGGCTTCCTATACAGGCACAAGTCCTTTCTCTCACAAAAAGCTAGAGTCACTCTTGCACAAAGCCACCTCCTTTCAACTCTATTATATGCAGCAACAATCTTCACCCAAATCAGAAAGTGTGACCTAGACAAGCTAGAATCGTGCTGCAATAAAATTGCCAAGTTTGCTACAAACTCAGCCTATAGAACCCATCAATGTACTGCACTAAAAGAACTAAAATGGCTTGAGCTACCACAGCTACTTAACTATCACCAGCTGGGCACAGCCTACAATATTCTCAAATACCCTGAAAAAAACCTCAATATCCAAACTATTTACTCTCTACACTGCAAACCAGTACCTAAGAGCTAGTGAAACATCTCTCCTCTCCATCACCAAGGTTAATAATAATGCAGGGAAAGTGCTCTACTCCCACACCATGGCCAGAAATTGGAACTCTCTTCCCCATTCCGTGCCCACTGCCCCTTCCACCTCTATATTCAAAACCCCCCTCAAATCACATCTCCTTAGTACCTGGTTATGCCGTTGTATCACATAAATATACCCACACTGCTATTAACTCCTCAATTTGCTCTCAGATCACCTGCATTCTTTGTTCATTTGAAAAGTTGAACTTTTACCTGTTGAATAACTTGATATATTTCTTCTCTTACCAATGTATAACTAATATTGTCATTCTACTCATTTTCCATATTGTTGTTTATTTGGAATGTTTTACCTTGTATTGACTGTTTCTGTGAATTACTTGTAATATTGTTGGAGCTTTTCTCCCCGGGCCTCCACTGAAAATGGACATATATCCAGCTGGACTAGCCCGGTCAACAAATGTAAAATAAAAATAAATAAATAAATCTTATTTGTGTATTATATTTGCTGTACTGTTTTTGTATAACTAAATACCGGAGCTTTTCTCCCTGGGCCTCCGCTGAAAATGGACATGGTCCAGTCAGAATTTCCCAGTTAACAAATGTAAAATAACATAAAATAAATAAATAAAAATATATATCTGCTTTCTGGGGATCACTTCCAAAGACAATGCACATGTATGAAAGCAGACACATTGGTCATTAGTTCTCCAGAAACCTAAGCATAATGGCTTGAAGAAGTGGAGTTTTATACTGTTACAGTCTTTTCCAGTGTGAATAGCTAAACATTGTAGTAGAACCATTTGCTGTTACCCAGTACCTGTATGAGAGCCCTGGTTGTTAAATCTTTAGATCCTTCGACTCATGTTATATTAAACCAAATGCTGTGCAGACTATGAGTAAGGGTGGGAGGAATATAACCAGAAAAAAGTGCGAGATATTTTACAATTAATGGTCAGAACATGGAAAACAAAACATACTAAGTTGATTTGTATTGTATTGTCATGTGGTAGGACTGATGCAGTAACCATTAACAAAATATGTAAAAATCATGACAATTAATGGAGCATGGGGTTTGTATGGTCTAGTCTTAAGAAACTGAGAAGGAACAGAATTTACATCAAACTTAGAAGGTTGCTTCAGAGATCAAGTGGAAGAAAATAATAAAGAAATACCTGAAAAACAGAGAAGTATAAAGGTATGGCAGCAGTGTTATCCTTTACTTCATACCTCTCAGCCTGCAGACACGGAAAGTAAGAACAAAGGCCCTTTAAAGGAAGGAACATAATCTGGGCATCTAATTAGATAAAATCTGAATACCAAATAGCACATAACGCCTCTCACTTGCAGTAGGAATGTGGGATATTACTTAGAAACACATTTAAAACAGAGAGTGACAAAAATGTTAGGAAAGTATAAGAACATTATCAAGGAGACAGAGTAAAACAAGTACACTTTATGAGCTGTTTAGCAAAATCCTGCCATGCAACGTCATTTATTTTGCTTCAGAAAAAGGGTGAAGTAGGATGTGTGTAAATTATTGTTGCAGCTAATATAATAGTAATGTGGTTTTCTGTGTACTAGGCAGCTTCAAAAATTACATGCAATGAGAGGTGTTTAAAAAACTGTATGAAGGGTAAATCAAGCCTGGAAAAAGGGATATGCATTCAGAAATAGGGGCACGCTAAATCAGGCCGGAATAAAGGAATCAACCTTCAAAACAGGGGCAGTTCGAGGTCTTCTGTACTGTTATACTTCTTTCTCAAAATTCCCATTTGATCAAGGTATATCCCTTAATGTTCTTCACTGAGGTGCAAGGAACAGCACTCATGTTTTATATCCCTTAATGTTTTTCTCTGAAGTCCAAGGCATAGTACTCCTGTGTCATATCTCTTAATGTTTTTCAATGAGGTCCAATGCATAGCACTCATGTGGTATATCCCTTAATGTTCTTCATTGAGGTCCAGAGGATAGCTCTGATGTGGCATATCCATTAATGTTGTTCTCTGAGGTCCAAGGCATAGCACTCATGTTTTATATCCCTTAATGTTCTTCATTGATGTCCAAGGCATAGCACTCATGTGGTATATCTCTTAATGTTCTTCTCTGAGTTCCAAGGCATATCATTCATGTGGTATATCCCTTAATGTTCTTCTCTGAGATCCAGTGCATAGCATTCATGTGGTATATCCCTTAATGTTCTTCTCTGAGAACCAAGGCATAGCACTCATGTGGTATATCCCTTAATGTTCTTCTCTGAGGTCCAAGGCATAGCACTCGTGGTATATCCCTTAATGTTCTTCTCTGAGGTCCAAGGCATAGCACTCGTGTGGTATATCCCTTAATAGGTTCATAGGTTCATAGGTAGGTACTAGGCTATCGGCCTTGGGGCCTATGCAAGCCCAGACAAAAAGGTACCCTGGCTTTTGCCACCCAAGAAAATTATTTTCCTGTGCCACTGTCGAGCAGAGCCACAGAGATGATCCCAGGGGTGAATTTCCTATTTCCCATCCAATCATTAAGATTTTTCTTGAAGAGTGCTAATGAGGGGCTTTGTTTGATATAGATAGGTAGTTTATTCCAGAGTATGGGAAGTCTCTGGGACAGGAATCTATCCCTCCAGCATGTTCTGTTTATTGTGGTGACAAGGTTTAGGTCCCTAGAGCATGTAGCTCTGATGGATTGGGATTTCTTTAAGTGGAGCATGTCCAACAGCTCTGGGTTTGACATAGCTTTGTATGTTAGGCAAAGATCACCTCTGAGTAGGTGATACGTGATGGAGTAAAGCTGGAGTTTTTTGAGACGGACTGCATAGGGCATCTGTTTGAGGCTGGTAATCCTCTTGGTGAGGTATTTCTGCGGCCTTTCCAATTGTTGTAGATGTCTTGTGAGGTACATACCAAAAGGGGCGTTGTACTCTATAATGGGTCTAATGAGTGATGAGTAGAGGGGAACATGACCTCTTTTTTTCTGGATGAGAAACCTTTTGTGATGAGGTGTGCCAAGTAGAAGGATTTCCTGACTACTGTGGCAGTGGGATTATCAAAGGAGAGACTACTGTCCACCTGCGTCCCAAGGTCTCTTATCATACTTTCGGTGTTAAGTATACTACTGCCTATGTTGTAGTTCATGGGTAAAGAGTTTTTACCAAAGGGGATAACAATGCACTTTTTGGCATTGAGCTTGAGGCCATGGCTTTGACACCAGGCATCTGTCTCAGTGAGGCCCTTTTGTAGGATGTCCACATAATTAGGAGTTTCGATTATGGCTCCTAGTTTGAAGTCATCTGTGAACTTCATTAGCCAAAGACCTTCTGTGCTAGCCTGTACTTCAGAGAAGTAGATACCAAACAGGAGAGGACGCAGGACTGAACCCTGTGGTACTCCACTTGTCACTGGTCTGAAGTCGGATTTGGAGTCTGCTACTTTCACAGTGTGGGTTCTGTCAGTGAGCCTGTTGGCCACCCATCTTGTGACATAGGGATTTATACCTAGTTTAGTGAGTTTATCTATAATTCCAGAGTGGGGGATAGTGTCAAAAGCCTTGGCAAGATCTAGATAGGCTGTGTGAACCATCTTACCCTTGTCAATGGCTTTGGTGACTGCTTCAAAGAAGTCTATCAGGTTTAGGAGACATGATCTGCCTTTTACAAACCAGAACTGGGTGGGGTCCAGAGTTTGGAGATTACCAATGTCTTTGTTTATAAGTTCCATGATAATACGTTCCATGGCCTTGCAGACCAGGCTCATCAAGCTAATGGGGGTGGTAGTTCCCGGTGTCTGTGGTGGCTCCCCCCCTTGTGGAGTGGGATAACCATCACTGTGCGCCATTCAGCAGGCACAAAGCCTGAGATGAGGCTATGATTGAACATGGTACTTAGGTGGGGTGCCAGTTCATTCTGTAGTTTGTGTAGAACGCAGCCTGGAATGTTGTCTGGTCCCATGGATGCTGTGTTAATGTTCTTCTCTGAGGTCCAAGGCATAGCACTCGTGTGGTATATCCCTTAATGTTCTTTTCTGAGGTCCAAAGCATAGCACTCATGGTATATCCCTTAATGTTCTTCTCTGAGGTCCAAGGCATAGCACTTGTGTGGTATATCCCTTAATGTTCTTCACTGAGGTCCAAGGCATATCACTCATTAAACTCCATATTGAAATGTTAGAACTCATAATGCTGAGTCCTGACATGCTGAAAAATAAAGAGACCATAAATGAAGAAGAGTGAAAAATCAAATGTCAGTCTGCTCCTTTAAACTTGTTCTTTGCAGTGGGCAAGTCCCCCCTCCAAAGGGGGACAAGCCACTCATGCTGATATATATATATATATATATATATATATATATATATATATATATATATATATATATATATATATATATGCCAACTCTGAAATCACCATACATCAGAGAAAAGGGAATATTCTTGGAATCTCAGACTTTGTATATGTCAGTCCAGAATTTTTGCTATTCAGTCTGCACTTTACAGGAATCATCATTCCTTGTCCTGATATTTTAAAGAGTTACCCACTCTTCATGCTGTTTAATTTGGACTAAAAAGTATGTTAGCATTTGTCTCCTTATTCTAGTCAGCAACATTAGACCTCCTCTTCCTTTGACTATCCATGTTGTGAAAAGTAATTTGCCGTCATCTATGATCCCATGTATCCGTCTTTTCACCATGCCTGTTCTTTTTCTCTTTCACCATCTTAACAGCCTTGTACCATGCTTCTGTGTGTCTTTATTGCATCTGCTAATCAGTGTATCATCCTGTTATGACAGATTCACTTTGTTCTCATTGCCTCAATTATCTTCTTAATACCCAAGCATAGCTTCTATCTTCATTTTTCTGCTTGGACTTTTTGCAATATGAAATGGTTGTTATCATTAATGACTTTTTTCTTTCTCACTTGCCTGACAACAATTTTTTTCTTCTTCTGTTATATTTATACCATCTGCTCCTCACCTCCTTGTATAGCAAGTTCAAGCAGCTTGTTGTCATACCCCTGTCTCTTATTTGGTGCACCCTCCCTTGTAAAGGTGCACTACACAGAAAAAGGCTTACTTCTTCCACTGATACCTTTGCAGTGAAAACTGTTTCTTCGATGCAATGGAGAACCTTGCCAGTCCATATGTAAGTCTTAGCTTTTCTAGAAGTATAGCCTGACAGCATGGCACAATCAAAACAAAGTAATAATCAAGCAATCTGATTTTCCATTTTTCCAGTTTCAAGTGTTTTTTTTTTTCTGTTTCAGTAATTCTATCTTATAGTACTCTTCCCATACTAACTACCTCTCTTTCCACTACTTGTCCCACACCCTTGCTGCTCCAACTGTTGTTTCTTCCATGGGTCATATACTTTCATTTCCTTTTACCTACCTTATATACTGCTATGAGGAAGCCATCAGAGATCCCATCATGACTATGGATCAAGAAAGATGGAGTGCACATTTTACAGCAGATATCAATCAGCTCAAATAGCATACATGTTAATGCTCCTGGCTATGACTCAGATCACCTGGGTTTGATTAACAAACCAGTTGCTGGAAAAGCCAGCAGGAAAGTAAATTGAACAATGAGGTATTGTCTGATTACCTTTACCAAATGGGAGGACTGGGGGCACATGCCCATGACATGTTTGTGTCATCTGTCCCTGCTAAAGACAGGTGATAAGAATTTCTGTCATAATGCAAGGGTGGTTGTACTTTTGAGGTTTACATCATCCATTGATAAAAGTGACAATCCTACATTGTTCATTGCATACCTACCCATTGAAAACTACTGGGCAACTATGGGGAAGAATAGTAAGCAAAACAAGAAAAGCTCTGATGGCTACCTTCCCAAAAGCCCATACCACAGTGATACTTTCACCTTGCGGTAGGGAAACAAATGGGCATAATAACAGCTGCACCCGGGGCTCAGATGGTCATCAGGCACAAAGGAGCAAATAAAATGCTTGCTGTATCAGTCTCTTCAACAGGTAATATTTGCAGCATTTTTGAAGCATAGCAAAGGTAATCATGTTCTCTGTGCTTTGGCCATTAACTCTAAACTCATTCTTTACTTTATTTTGTTTTGCCAACCAATTTCCGGTTTAACACCTCTGCATCTTTGACCTTCTTGGAATTTATTTTTGATGTCATCAGTATTCTCACAGTGTCCCAGTTTCTAAGTAATTCGAGTAGCTACTCTCTTTCAAAGTACAAGGACACCCAAACTATCAATGAGGCTGTAGTACATGCCAGATCTGCTTCTTTAGTCTCCAGTGAGCTCAGACGTAATAGTTTCTCTCCAGGTTTATAGCGAAACATAATATTACTCACTGTTGCCATTCTTCTCTTGAGAATATATAAAACTGGAAGAAGTTCTGAGGACGCCGATGAACAACTAAACATCTCACTCATGTAGATGTCTTGCTCCACGACTGTTAACTATAAAATATCTTTATAGGATCACAACTTTATATGCAAGAAGAACATGTTTATAAACAAACTAAATACATACTTTATTCATTTAATTTTTTTTCATTTTAGGTCACAATTTGTTTGTTGTTAGCTGTTCTTCATAAATTAGTACTGCAAGACAACCATACTCATAAAACCCATTAGTCCTGTTGAAATCTTTTATGGCCTCGGTACACCAAAAATAAAACAATAAATATGCATATGCTGCAAGCCTTTTGTTAGGAGCATTATCACAGCACTACAAATGTTCCTTTAATGCTAGTGGGGACTCTATCTCTCTGCTTTGCAAATGAAATGCTTTAACAATATTTTCTTAGTCTTGTTTAAAGAATTTCTACAAAATTCAAAGCAATGACATTTCTGTTTTCAAAGTGCACATTTCAAGCATCCACTTTAAGTACTTGCGCCAAAATTAAATTTAAGCCTTCATGCTTTAATATTTGCCCATATTTAAAGCTACTTTATGACTTGGGCATCTGAAGTAAAAGGGAAACCTACAGAGTGTGATATTTAACTTCAAATTTGCTATTAATTCTTTACAGACATATTGCAAACAGTAATCTTTTCACATATGTGTATTTTATAATTAGACTGACCATAACTTTGACATCAGGCACTGACAAAGGCCTTTCAAACAGAGGAAAGATGAATAGGTAACCTTCCTTTAAAATACAGCCACAAAGCCTGAGCTGACAGCTTCCATCACTCTGACAATAAAACACCTACTTACTGATTAATGATACTCTTCTCACTTAATCACAGCTTGCTGCTAAGACTTTGCAATTTACATTGGTCTAATTGTCTTTTAAATGTTGGCACTCATTTATATGGGCCCACACATTTTTTTTTCAAAAGCTGTGCAAAAGATTATCTTTCTAATTACATAGTCAGTTCAACAACAAATCTGCAGTATTATTTTGGACTGAGTCATCCTGCATTAAATCAATGTGCCACTAAGCAAATGAGTTTGCATTTAACTTACAGAGAGTAAGCTAAACATCCACTTTTGCCTCTAAACAACTTTAATAATAGATTATTGTTTATATTCTGCAATGCATTGTGTCTGGTAGCTTAGAGGCTTAAGGTAATACTTTATTAATGCATTGTGTCCTGCAGTCCTTATTATGGATCCTACCATATTCACTTCTGTACTTTTCTGTATGACCACAAGCAAGTGACTTCACAAAGAAATACTTCTAGGCTGCCCTCGGAAGAAGCATTTGTACAGAATGAGTTTACCCTGTTAATAAAACAAAAGGTCTGGTATTATAATGTGGTGAAATAAAAATATGACTGCTTATATTATTTGTTTTTCTATACTCTTTCTCTGGCCTTGTTCTGTTGAACATCAAGCTAACCCTACTACCCATTTGTAACATCAGGGTAACCCCATTAACCATTTGTAACATCAAGTTACCCCACTATCCATTTGTAACATCAAGGTAACCCTAGTACCCATTTGTAACATAAAGCTAACCCTACTACCCATTTGTAACATCAGGGTAACCCCATTACCCATTTGTAACATCAAGTTACCCCACTACCCATTTGTAACATCAAGATAAGCCCACTACCCATTTGTAACATCAAGGTAACCTCACTACCCATCTGTTTCCATTAACGCAATGAGAAGATTCTGTGACATGCTATGACACAAGCAGCTATGAGAGGTGTTTATATTTGGTCCTAACACTGCTCATGGGTAACTGATATGGGTCCCAAGTCATTGTGAGATAATCGTATGCTCTCCCCCTGACATGAGTGTGCTCCCATCATATGTCCCATGGGGTATAACATTGTCAACATGGAACCTCTATGCCCACATCCCCTTACCCCTTGACCACTGGTTGTGTATGAGCTTTACCAAACATGAAGACAAATCAAACAGCCAAGATCTTCACCACCCTCTCCAGAGATGGGTGATCTGTTATTAGACATTCACTCCTAGCCTTGCCTGCCCCACTGTACCACTGCCAAAGTGTACTCAGGCATCTGTCTTGTATGTAGTATGTTAATCCTCTTTGCTGAAGAAGTGGCTGATTGCTTATATAATGAACAGGTTTACAGACGTATGTAGCAGCCCGTGCACAACTGTAATACCAATTCTAATTCAGTACCATGCAGGAAACATACTGTAGTATAATGTTAAAAAAGGTATACTTCACGATGGAGCATAAGAAAGTACTTTACTAATTTACAAAACATGAACACATCATTGTATTTATATTTAGTTATGTAAAATGTAGTGACAAAATATATATTTTTTTCTTTTTGCATTTCCTGCCTAACAGATGAAATTCATCTAAAATGTTAAAAACTGTATTCACACCAAAAGAGATATAATTTTAAGATGGCATTGCATGACTTGATGACCAGATAAATTTGAGCAATAGTACAGTTTCACAAATTGGTGTTAGTATGTCCAACACTATATTACTTTGTTGTGTTACTAGCAACTTTAATGGCTTGTCACATGCTATGATTGTGGTAATACTGACCTATAAATTTAAGAAACTCTATGAGAATCATTTAAAATGTTGGCTGCACAATTCTCATTAGATTTAACTTAGGTTAAGAGGTCATTAAGAAAGCCAAAATATTTCAAATATTTCTCAAGGTTCTCCAAAGATCTTCCATTTCAAACCAATGCTGTTTAACATGCTTAAGAAGAAGGAACAAGTGAAATCATAAACCATTTCAAACATTAAGTCCTGCAATGATCCGCAGATATGATGTCCCTTTCCATATCAAAAGGCACTGAGGAAATAGCTCATAGAAGTACACTGCTACTAGTAATGAGTCTGTAACATTCATATGAGTCTGGACTATCGCACAAGAGTTACAGTTATCTCCAATGCTTTTCAATGGGTTATATTTATACAGTGGAACTAACCTTGTCTGGAACAGAAATGGCAATCGCAAACATTCTGTTCTAAGTGCAGCTCTAGTCAAACACAAAATGCTAAATATAACTGCAACACTAAGAGCTGAGGCTAGGGCTTCAGTTATCAATAGGGTTAGACTGCACTTTGAGTTTGAGAAATTAGTTTTAGAGATGCATTATTAATGAAGGTCTGGGTTTAATTTGCTGTATATTAAAAAGCTGAGTTGAACTTAATGATTAATGCTTAGCTATTCACAGCTGAACACAACTTTCTATTAAAATTTTACAATTCACTTTTAACTTTTTGTTTTCTTTCAAATGTACAACTCATTTATGTAGGCCCACACATTTTTTTAAATATTTGCCCTTCTCTATCCTCTTAACCTACAAAATCTATTTCTTCTGACCCTCTACTGCATTAAATGTCTTAACTCAGTAATTGACACATGCAATATGTTTTGATATAAAATGCTGACTAAGAAATGTAACCATTTTCTATAAGGCATTTTTATTCATACATAATATTTAGATGCTCATTAAATTTAGCATGAAAACTGGTAAAATATTGCAGGGTACAGATTTCAAAGAGCATTTGATTCTAACATGCTGGAAAGATTTTGGACAATGTTGTCTCTCCTATTGTAAGACTGAACTGACTTACTAATTGTGACTTTGTTATCATGAGGGCAGCCTGACCATGAACTGAGATCAGAGTCTATATATGTAATCTTTAATGGTTATTAATTTATTTATTTTTGATAACGAGGCAATAACTAATTTAAAAAATGAGGGGGGTGAGTGAGTGATGGATTTATCATTAGGCTATTACAAGTTTACCTTGTATAATAGAATGCAGCTTTGCTCCATGTTACTTGACAGCAGGATGAAAAGACAAATCTTGTTTAAAGTTCTCTGCGACAAACTGTTAGTTTGGCAGGAGTAGAAAATGTACTGGTTATTAAAGGTGAGCAGGTTTAGCCAAGTGTTTTCTTGGATTCATGTTTGTGCAGAATGATCAGGTTATAAGACACAAAGTGGTAAACTCCATGTGACACCAGAATGGCACAGATGTGTCTACTCATGTACCAAGGTGTCTAAGTGATGTCGCCTGCTGTCTGGAATTAGTAAGGGAGTCTTTCAAAAAAATAGGGTTGACATTCATAACTATTTGTGGTGTCATAGAACGTCATAGCTGATTCTTTTGTTACTGATGGTTAAGAATTTAACAATTTGCAGCCGTTCACCTCATAGTATCAGGAGGCTTGTCAGAACAAGTCAGTCGGTAACATCCTTTAAAAATGATTTGGCTGCCCAACATACACTGGGCAGCAGAAACATTGTTACTGTGCTACTGAGAAGTGAGGAGGAATGCATTAGATGAAATGGCTGTCTCATGGTCTTGTTTTCATTTTGGTATATGTATAATTATATAGTCTTTTTGCATCATCTGGATGGGTGATATCTCAGAAAGATAAAAGTCTCTGTTATGTCTCTTACATGTTATTTTGGAGGGCTTTACATTGTGGTTAAAGTTGTGTATATTATATATTGTGCAACATTTCAGTTGTCAATCTGTTACGCAACTTACAGCTAAAACAGTAAAACTAGACTGCACACTGATTTTTAAGGGTTTGTATGAAAGATGAACTTTTTTTTTTTGCCCTCATTTAAGTATAGTTAACCTCATGTGACCTTTGAGTCATTTGGGTTTCTCATCACCTGCATATGATAATGACCTTCCCATCATGATTAAGACTCATGTTGCCAAGAACCTCTCCAACAAGTTTCACAAAAGATACGTGAGAAATTTAAATCACCCTCATGTTTACTTCGGTATAACTCCTTGTGGTGCAGAAGGCAAAAATATAATGGACACTTGAATGCTTGCTTTCCTTTAATTAATAGAATACAGCCACTGTTCTGGGCATTGAATGTTATCCTGAATAGACCTTCATAGGCCGAAGTAGTCCTTGAGCCAGGAGCTAATGATGGCTAAAATGTTCATAGTTTCATAGGAACTTACTTAATCTGTGAGGGTCTTAAGAAGCCTTGCATTCCCATGGTAATTATTAACCCTTATATTTTGCAATATGAATATCCAAAGGTGGACCAAACATGCGTAATATGTTTGGATAATTACATATTTCCCTCATCCATGAGGGACAGTGGTGCTAAACCAGGGGAAATTTACAGCTGTCCTTCCATTCATCAAAGTTACATTTGAACAGAGTAAGGGACTGGTATTCTCTGAGATAAATATCAATCCCTATAACATCTTCTACTAATTTTGCAGAAAAGATTTAGATCCTTTGAATGGGTATATATGACACCATTGGATTTGTGAATGTGTAATAGGTTTGACAGAACAGGCTCTGTTGAGTCTGTATATGAGGCAAATGTCATGACTTAGTAACCTGCATGACATCAACAAAAGAGACACAGATTTGAGATGGTCTGCAGAGTTTTTCATGATTTGGACTTTTGATTTTTTTAATGCAAAAGCATTGTGGTCATTCTAGTTGTGGCAGTTTTTGAACAGGTATGTGCTAAAAGGGGCGTTATACCCAATGAATGGCATAATGAGTGCTGAGTAGAGTGGAACAATTTCATTCTTGGATCTTGACTTCATATCTTTAGATATAAGCTGTGCAATGAAAAAGAATGTGTGGGTTAACAGAAGAAAGCTAACATTTCAGGAGTAATCATTCATTGTTAATGCAATAAATATTCACTGTTACAAATATTTAAATTATCAAATATGAACGGTAACAGGGCTCAGAGTCATTTTGGTGTCTACTGCCCTGAGTATTTCAACCACATGTATTTATATAAATGTGAGATATTATTCCACATTTCTTTGTGATTCTATATTTTTGAAAGTACAATTATGTTTATCCTAAAGTTATGGAAGCACTATGTGCCCTTGTTTTCTCATCTACCCGACCAATGATAGGAAGAGATGCAGCAACTAAGACCCTGCAAATGATAATAATTTCCCTCATAGTGGTTAATGAGGAGCACTGCCAGGAAGATGCCTTGTAACAAGGGCCTCACCAATTTATCATCAGACATGGTAAAGCCTAAAGTCAGGATAAAAAGGCAGAATGGGTCCATGTTTTGCTACTGAAAACAAATAACTGCAAAAAGCTAAATATAGAACACTAAACATCGAAAGATGAAATTAGCGAACAACTACTTCTACAAAAATAAATTCATCTAATGGCCATAGTTGGCCAACAACCAGCAAGTAACATGACGCATAAGGTAAGTGAAGGGAAACCTTACAAATTTACCCTATTCCCTACTGTAGTGCGACTTTGAGTTGGTTTATCTAGTTGGGGGGGGGGGGCAAAGTCCCCCACCTTGGTTGGTTGTGTTCATGATGTTGGCTGATTATGGCTATTCAATGAATTTATTTTCATTGAAGCAGTAGTTCACTAATTTTACATTTCTAAGTTTCAGGTTTGGTATTTTGCCATTTGTGGCTTTTTTTTGTTTTTGATAGCCGAACATAGACCCAAAATCTCTAATTTATTTCATAATAAAAGATATAGAGAGACTTTATGAGATAAGGAGAAAGGGGGGAATATATTATAAGGAAAGCAGATTAAATTTTTAATAAAGATACTGCAGAATTAGAATGAAATGCCAGAAAAGAAGAAAAACAGCAGCTTAACAAGAACATGCAAACAGAATGATAGGAATTAGTCCCAAGAAAACATGACCAATCCATAATGGAGTAGCTAGCTGAGGAAGTGACTATCTAGAATCAGCAAGGCTTAGGTTTAACAAGTAGAGACAGTCTGATGAAGCCTGTATTTAAATAGGGGAAGAGATGGGTGGGCCGATAAAATCAAACCTGAAGCAAAGTAGCAATTCCCTTATACTCCCATAGATATACAGCGTTGGTTCTCTTGCCTGCTCATCAGAGGTAAGATCCTTTTGGTAATATGATGTGGAGTTGGGGCAGCTTTAAGGAGGAACTTTATGGGAAGATGCAGTCTTATTTCAGCATATTCATAATCTTTCTGTAGTTTTCAAACTTAAGCTAGGACTCAACTTTTAGTTAAATTTGGGCAGCAGTTTAAGGATATCTTTCATTTGTGTGCTGTGAGCACAACTTCGTTTAGGCAAAGCTGCATAACAGAATACAATGGCTCATTAAGACATGGTCCCAAGCAGCAGTCAAGTCCTAGTCCAAAAAGTACTAAGTAGGATTAATATATAGGACTATGATTTAGCTTCCATTCATAACCAAATGATTATGTGTTTCAGGCATAGATGCCAAGAAAGTCTCTTCAAGAGCAAAGGTGGATGAACAACGTTGTAATAAAGGTATGAAGCATTTTGGTAAATTCATGAGAAAATGCATTAGAAATACCCATTGAGCTACCACTGTTATTAAAGAGGTCTTATGAATTATAAAGAAAAAAAATCACATAACAATCAACAAATGTGAATCACAAAAGCACTATTTTGGTGAACACATTTATCCACACAATACTTTGGGTTTCACTACTGCTATCCTCAACAAACTAGAAATTTTGTATTTGACTATGACTGATTATTAATGTTATCATTTTTATGCATACAAATAATTTTGTTAACCTAGTTAATGAATTATGTGGTATCCAGTGGATTTATTAACCCTAGCACTAGATATGGCAGAGAATAACAGCATGGGCAATCATCTTTCTTAGACAATCAAGATCCAAACTCAAGAATATGTGAGAATCACCACTTCACTGAAAATCTTCGGACAATTGCCTTAAGTATTTCTCAATGTGCAAAAGAACAGGTGAATTCACATCCTGGAGGTATTGCACAGCAATTGAATGAGTTGAGTAAGAATTTGTCAACATTAAAATCTGTCTAGCTAGGCAATATATGTTTTAGAATGCATGAAGCAGAATATGAAGTTGAAGGGACTGAACTTTCACAAATCTCTTAATGGAACAAGTGAATGGGTTAGATTTTTTTTACAATAACATGGTAAGATTATTCTAGCTCGAAAGTTTGGATTATCTTTACATTTTTATCAAACACAAAGAGTACTCTATGACCAAGTTAACTAGAAACATTCTGGGGTTAAACAATTCAAGAAGGGGCAATTCTTTATTCAAAACAAATAAATATGAATGCAATAACATTTTTATGAAACTGGAAAACATATCACAGCTGTGTGGCAATGTAAAGAGACGTTATATGCCTTTAGACCAGAATATTTGGCTAAGTTTAAAATGGCCCATGAGATCAGATAGCGTAATATGAACCTATGAACCTATGGTACATTCAGAGCTAGAATAACAAACAGTAGTGGACAAGGACATTCAAGCTAGGCAAAATAAGGACTTTAGAATCAATCATTTCAATTCCTTCACAAGAAATAACTGCCACATGTGTTTATTCAAGTGAGGTCTTACTTTTATTCCTACCAAGTGCTTGAACTATGCAGATGTCATGATTGAGTTAAAGGTATTTTGCAATTTTGCAAAAATTTGAACTTTTGAAATCGATGTTTGACATTAGCAGTGTAACAGTTAGGGATTCCATTATATGTAGGCATTCTGAATTGAATCCCTCTCTGTATCCTAGTTTAATATGCTATGAAAGAATATGTATAGAATAAATTAGATAATTTTGTAGACACATGTCTCAGTAAATTCATAATCTGGGTGAGTTGTAGTGACAGATACTAAAGAGTTCATCATAGACAAAACAATGCTGGTTATGAAACTTGATGAAGATGGAAGAAGAGTCCTTATGAATTTGTTTGATTATTCTTGCAAAATGTTGCCTATATTGTTGAATAATGAGTATTATCAAGTAGGTTCTAGAAATGAGGTGAACAATTCTTATATAATAATGGATGCGGTATTAAGTAATTTGATAAGCACATGATAACTTTATATTTTTGGGTTAAATAAATAATTCCAGTCATCTTTGGTACTCTGCAGATATGAAAGGATATTATAGGTCCACGTCTCCTACCGTTTATCTTTGCAGGAACAAAACCATTGGCTGCATTTGTTAATCAAAAATTGAAAAGGTGTATTGACCTCTTCTCCAGGATTCCTGGGATTTTTGGGTGCAGAATCCATCACATTTCCTTTAAAGCCAATGACTTACTGGTAACAGTATATATTCAGGGGCTTTTTACACCCATTCCTTGGGAAATGTGATTGAAATAGTTCAGTGATTGTTTCAGTGAATAAGCTGGACTCAGTGGCAAGGACTTTGAGAATGTGTGCTGTTTATGCCAGTTACTTTATTTCATTGTATTTACTTTTCACTTTTGAAGGAGAATATTTTAAATAGGTAATTGTTGCCATGGGGTGCCATGCATGCTGATTTTTGCTAGTATTGCTTTATGCCTTTGAGAAATTTTGTATGTTAAAAATTGCATATTGAAATTCAGTTGTAATTGAGATTTTTAGACTATACAGTTATCTTATAGTCAGGTGATCAGTCAGAAATGAATTAATGACGTCTTTGATGGCTTGAACAATTCTATTATCTATAAAACATATTTATTAACATTGCATATTACATAGTGACAGTAGTATACACTTAATTATAAAAATGAAAACAAACCATTACAAAGCTTGTTTCATGCATTATACAAATATTATTTTTGTCTTAAGAATTATTATTCAGTTTAACATAACATAGATTGCTCAAGTCCTAGCTTCCCTGAAATATGACTCTTGGGCATTATTCTGTATGTATTGTTCCCACAGATTCCATTTATTTCTTAGTAGTTTGCTACTGCTCTTTTCAAAAGATCCCACCTCTAGTTCTTTTATTTCCTTTACAATGTGCAATACTTAATTACAATTGGTTTTATTTTTGATTTCCATTTTATAGGAATTGCTTTTATTTTTGCAAACTAACCACATTAGGATCTTGCAAATCTTCGAAACGGACAGACCCCTTCACAAACCAGGCACAGTCCAGAAGTAATCCAAAGGAAAACCAGTTATTCCAGCTATAAAATGTTCAACTCTTGCAAAATAAAAAACACAATCCAGTTGTAAAAACCTACTACACTTTATTTCTGTTAAGCGCTTTTTGTCTCGCTTATAGCATACATAAATAACCTCTACCGAAACTGTTACAACTATTTGCTGGAAGCATGCAGTATTTAAATAAATTTAAGTATCTAACAAATCTTGTCTAACAAACCTGTCTGAAGTACATTTCCTGAAGTTTATAAAACAAACAGCGCTAGTCCTAAATTGCCTGATAATGTGCATTCAGAAATGATGAATAATAAATAATAAGCAGGGCTAAGGAAAGGCAAGGCAAAAGGTGGAGGGGGGAGGGAGGGAAAAGAGGAAGAAGAAAGGGAGGGAAAGGAATTCTACAAAATGTTCTATGTACCCTCTAGAATGCATGTTTAGATTTGTGTATTAATGTCTTGATTTATTTATGTATTAAGGTATGTTTTAAGTAATAGACCTAGTAGAAGTGAAACATTTTAAGTATGTATTCTTAACTATGCATTTTAAACAAGTATTTATTCTAAATATAAATTCATAACTTTTTAACTATGTTTTTCAACTATGTGTTTTAAACAAGTATTTATTTTAAACATAAATTCATAACACTTGGCACAAACTTATAAAATTTATTTAATTATCGTACGATGCAAGTACATGTATTTCAGCAAGTAAGAGCCTGCAAGTAAGCAACACACACAGCACATTACTTAAGAGCTTCATTTATTGAAATCTAAGTAACAGTGAAGCACTAACTTAATTGATGTATCATTTATCAATTACTAATCAAGCAGCATAGTTTACTTGTGTAATTAATTGAAGGGAAGTTGAGAGTGGAACAGGGTTTATATCACAGTGTAAAGTAACTGTATGTGGTCTGAAGAAGTCTCGCTATAAGCGAGACGAAAAGTGCTTAACAGAAATAAAGTGTAGTAGGTTTTTACAACTGGATTGTGCTTTTTATTTTACAACAGTGGAACATTTTATAGCTGGAATACTTGGTTTTCCTTTGGATTACTTCTGGACTGTGCCTGGTTTGTGAAAGGAATACTTGGTTTTCCTTCGGATTACTTCTGGACTATGCCTGGTTTGTGAGGGGGTCTATCTGTTTTGGAGATTTGCATGTTTTTACACATTAGGATATTACTTTGTCCAGGCCATTCAGTTCCTATATCCCATCTCAAAAGAATCAAAGTTGGGGTAAGACCAAGCAGACTGTGGGCTGTACTGCCATTCCTACTAGGGGATGATAATAGAGTAGGGGAGTGTTATATGAAAGACCAGCTCTGCCTGAGTTTAGAGTTGAGTCTAAAACAGAAGCTGCAGTAAATAAAGAGATAATTAATAGGGCATATAAAATAATGCATGATAATTATAAGAATCAATCAGAAAAGGTTAGGGAAGACTGAGAAATGAAAATGGAATGGCCATATTTAAAGAAACAATGAAAGGGGATTTATATGTCTCCCAAGTATTCAAAAAAATCTATAAGGTTTACAGTTTTTGCATGGAAGTATTTGCATAGGTAGTTTTATACTCCAGTAGAATTTTTCCACAGATAGGTAGCAATTGCTGGAGGTGTGAAAGGAATGACAGGGGTTACCTGGGAACATGTGTTTTGGGAATGCAATGACTTGATAGATTTTGAAAGTTCTCTAGAGGGTACTATGTCAGAAATGTTGGGGAATGGCTTGGTGTTTACTAGCTTTCTTTTACAGCTGGTGCTATCTCCACAAATTTTCTTGACATTCCTACATTTAAGCATCTTGAGGATTTCAACAATATATATATAGGTTCATAGGTTCATACTAGGCTATCTGACCTGGGGCATTTATAAGCCTAGCCCGATTGTGTTTGGCTTATGCCAGCCCTTGATTTGAGTATACTGTGCCCTTTTTAAAGTTTAGTTTACTGTGCCTCTGTCTAATAGTGACACAGAAGTAATCTCCGGGACAAACCTATGATCCCCCATCCACTCATCAAGATTCTTCTTGAGGAGAGTCAGTGAGGTGCTCTGCCTAACATGAATTGGAATTCTATTCCAGAGCGAAGGGAGCCTCTGGGTTATGAATCTGTCCCTCCAGCATGTTCTATTTATTCCTGTGCTGAGGTTCAAGTCCCTCGAGTGCATGGCTCTAAGGGATTTAGATTTACTGAGGTGGAGCATGTCCATTAATTCTGGGTTGGACATAGCTTTATATTTCAGGCATAGATCGCCTCGAAGTAGGCGGTATGCAACTGAGTAGAGCTGGAGTTTTTTTAACCGAGCAGCATATGGCATCTGTTTGAGTCCCTTGATCCTCCTGGTGAGGTACTTTTGGGGTCTTTCTAATTGCTGCAGGTGTCTGGTAAGGTACATCCCAAAGGGGGCATTGTATTCTATGATGGGCCTGATGAGGGATGAATAAAGGGGCACGATTACCTCTCTTGATCTAGATGTGAATCCTTTCATGATGAGGTGGGCTATGTAGAAGGTCTTTCTAACCACTTTGGCAATGTGGTTGTCAAAGGAGAGATTGCTATCAACTTGGGTCCCCAGATCCCTAATTACTTTCTCTGTACTTAATGGGTTACCACCTATGTGGTAATTTGTGGGCACATTGTTTTTGCCAAAGGGTATGACTATACACTTTTTGGCATTTAGCTTTAGACCATGGCTCTGGCACCAGTTATCTGTCTCTGCAAGACCTTTTTGAAGGATGTTTGTGTCAGCTGGAGAGTTGATTATGGTGCCCAGTTTGCAGTCATCTGCGAACTTGGTGAGCCATAGTCCTCCCACATTGGCCTGTACCTCAGAAAAGTAAATACCGAACAAGAGAGGTCCCAGGACAGAACCTTGTGGGATGCCACTTGTGACCGGTTTGGAGTCTGACATGGCTCCAGCAACTCTGACTCTGTGGGTTTTGTCTTTGAGCCAGTTTGCGACCCATCTTGCGACATAGGGGTTTATATTTAGGCTGGATAGCTTATCTATGATGCCCGAGTGGGGTATTGTGTCAAATGCCTTTGTGAGGTCCAGATAGGCTGTGTGGACTACCTTCCCTTCATCTATGGCCTTGGTGACTGTTTCGAAGAAGTCGACCAGGTTCAAAAGGCAGGATCTGCCCTTGATGAAGCCAAATTGGGTAGGATCTAGTGTCTGTAGGTCCCCAATGTCTTTGTTTATGAGTTCCATGATGATCCTCTCCCTAACCTTGCAGACTAGGCTAGTCAGGCTTATGGGGCGATAGTTTCCAGGGTCCGCAGAGGTGCCACCTTTGTGGAGTGGGACCACTGTTGCTATACGCCATTCTTTGGGCACATATCCTGTAGTGAGGCTGAGATTGTACAGCAGTTTTACTTGTGGGATTAGTTCTTCTTGGAGTTCATGTAGGACGTAACCCAGGACGCCATCTGGTCCCATGGAAGCAGTGTTTTTTGCTTTGGAGTGGGCGGCCTTCACCTGAGCATCAGAGATGTTTGGGAGGCTGCACTCTGCCAGGATAGATACTTGCTCTTTTGGGGGGGAGGGGGTCGAGAAGTTTGCACTGAACCTGTCTGCCAGGATATTGGCAATGTCTGTGGGTTCAGTGTATTTTTTGTTGCTTAGAATCAACTCAGAACAAGTCTGGGAGTTGCATCCCAGGTTCCTAACATAACTGAAAAAAGCCTTATGATTGTCTTTAGTGTCCTGTGCAATTTCTCTCTCGAAGCTGGCCTTGGAGGATTTTATGAGGGATCGTAATTTTTTGCTAGTACTGATCAGAGATGCCTTCCCTTTTAGGGATTTTGCTCTATCATGTAGTAGCTTCCTCCTTCTGTTGTACAGTTTATTTATGGCTGGGGCCCACCAGACTGGACGCCTGCCTTTGGATGACTGGGTCTTGATTTTGTTTGGGATAGCATTCCTGGAGATGTCCATAGAATGCGTTTATATAGGATTCTGCAGTTTGGGCCGTAGTTTCCAATGGCCCTGGGGCCTTGAAGGATTCCACTTCTGTTTTGAGAAGTGTGAAATTCACTTTTGAGAAGTTTTTCACTGTGGTTTTCTGGGCTGGGGGTGGGGTCGGGATGTGGATATCCAGTGAAATTAATTTATGGTCTGATCTTACCAATGAGGGATATACTTCTGGTATGGAGCATAGAATCCCCATGTTGGTAATGATCAGGTCTAGTATGTTTTCCCCTCTTGTGGGAGTGGTGACTAGTTGTTCCATAGCATTTGAGTTTATAAATTCCAGAAACCTTTGGGCTAAGGTGCTGGGGCTTGAGTAATGCTCCCAGTCTATGTTTGGGTAGTTGAAGTTGCCCAATATAATAGTGTTCGGAAAGATCTTCATGTACTCCAATGTTTTCAGGAAAGCCGAGTGGGATTCCTGACATTGAGAGGGTGGTCTGTAGGATGCTATAAACTGAAAAGCAGTCTTGCCCAGTGTCAGTTGCGCATGGATGGTCTCCGATACTTCGTGCAATGCCACTAACCTGGAGGTGTGGATATCCTTGATAAATATGGAAACTCCCCCTCTTTTTGTGGTTCGGTCCGGGTTTTGGGGCCGAAAAGCATGATATGAGGTATAACCTGGTAGTGCTGAGGTGCTCTTTGGAGCCTTGAACCAGGTTTCTGTCACTGCACAGATATCGATGTTCTCCATACTGAGGAGAGCTTCGAATGCATGCATCTTGAGGTTAAGACTTCTGGCATTTAGCAGCATTACCCTTAGTTTCTTGTTCCTTGTGCTGTCTACGGAGGTGGGTTTGACTTTTGAGCCTTGCCTAAAAAAGGCACTATGGGGGTGGCAAGAGCCTTTGTCAATATCTGAAAGCCCAGGGGTGACAGGTGCAAGCCGTCCCTAGCGAAGCAACATGGCTTATCGAGCATGTCATCCCAGGCTGACAGACACTGGATCCCCTTTGAATTACGCCAAACTTTTAGCCAATTGTTAAAATTGATTATTTTGTCTTTATACTGTGGCATCATTCTAGGTGAGGATAAGATGCTGCTCAAGGTCAGGGTCATACCGGCCTGGGCTACATGATCAGAGAGCTCCTCTATGTCTCTTTTCATGTAGTCGAGGGAGGTACGTCTCAGGTAATTCACACCAGCATGTACAATGACTGAGTCATATTTGTATTTGCTTTGGAGTGACCTGAGTGCTTGCATTATGTGTCGGATCCTAGTGCCCGACAGGCAGCTCACTGTGACCTTCTCTTTATTCAGCCTGGTGAGCAGGACGTCAGTGTGTCTGACAATAGAGTCACCTATTACAAGAGTATCAGGTGTGTTATTCAGCCTTAAGGGCTGTGACTGCTTGGCACACTGACTTTGTGTGCTAGGTGTTGTACGTGTTTTGTTTTGGGGTAGCGTTTGCTTGGATGTCTGCTTTGGAGGTCTCTGTTGCTTAGGTAGATTTTTATTTAGAGCCTCCGAGTATGTTTTGTGTTTTATGTGTTTGGTTCGCTGTTGTGGTGGGACTATGTGATACTGGAATTGTGTTGTGTGAGGTTACCTTCTCCTCCTGACTGGTTACACCAGTTTTGAGATGAGAGAGCTCAGCCTCCAGTTTGGCTATATGGTTGCATCTCTCACATATATTTGAACCTGTTTGGAGGAGGAGAGGGTTGTCCATGTACATGAGAAAGTTGTAACATTGCCTCAAAATTCCCAGATTCACCAGCTGGACTGGAGAGGAAACCATTGACTGACCTTTGGACATGCTAGAGTAATATAGGGAACTGAATTAAAATGGACCAATATATATAAATAACCTTTTCTATATACCTCTTTGCACTATTGCTGCAAACCACACTTTTTGTTATAAGCGAAGTAGTGTAAGGGGCTGAGATGTCCAACTATTGAGATTAATATTAGATTATGATATATTCAGCACTGAATGTTTGAGTCCAATGAAATTGTGTTTTGCTAGAGATTACCCATGATATTTAATTAATTCTGCCTTGAATGATATAAAGGAAGGGAGGTTGGGCAGGTTCCCTCCCTCTTATTTTATGAAAGATCTTTACTGCTTTTACAGAAAGACTCTGAAGCCAAGGAACACAGTGTACAAATGTATGTTATTAATACATTCCCTCTTTACAAAAGGGAGAAAACAAATTATTGCAAAGTACTGGAGTTGGATATCAAACAATGAAGCATTAGGCATTAGTCAGTAAAGTGGATGATGCCCCAGAGTTTATATATATTTCCATTAATACCTTTCAGGCAGTGTTATACAAAAAAAAATAAAATATTTCAAAATTCATACCAGAA
This sequence comes from Protopterus annectens, assembly GCF_019279795.1. Lineage (NCBI taxonomy): Eukaryota > Metazoa > Chordata > Ceratodontiformes > Protopteridae > Protopterus > Protopterus annectens. The sequence continues at coordinate 20,944,731 of NC_056731.1, forward strand.
GACTGACTAAATGTGGACCTTTGAAGCAATACAGGTATGCCTGTGTATGTTTATATCTCTATCTGTCTATCTATATAAGTGTCTATGGCACTGGACCAAGCATCTAGAGCCCTGACTCACAGTAGGATGATGCCTTGTGGTTGACACAGACAGGGGGTTGACAGGTGTGTGAGATCGACAATACATGAGTAGAGGAATATTTCCTTTCCCTGGGGCTTGTGTGATTTTGGAGTTATTATATATAATTAGCAGGCTTGCCCCAACTGCAAAAACAGTTGACTCTAGTTTAGTCCACTCCAGGGTAATCCCTGATCCAATTGCAGAACATGTCTATATTGATGTGTTCAACATTTGGATGTCGATCTTCATGTTGTCATGACACTGTGCATTTGTTTGTATTAGATCAAAAGCAAACTAGTTTCAGTGCAAGATATACATCTTCCTCAGTGAATTTTAACATCTAATGAGCTAAGAGCCAGAACATTATCATATATGTTTGTTATACATGCAGATGAGTAACATCACATTATAGCTGAAGTAAAGGCAAAACACCTGTTTAATACAAGTCCTGATTACAACTAATCCAAATAATAAAATATATTAAACTCCCCACAGACATGAGTTTTATAGCTAAATGAATGAGTGTATACTTATACATTATCTCATCCCTATACATTAAATATCAGCCATGTGGGCAAGTGTTTGGTAAATTAATAGCCTTCTCAGTGAAAAATAACATCTGATAAGCAAAAATCCAACACACTGTTCTTTAATTTGGTTATGCATATGTACTGAAGACACTACATTAATACAGTTTCAAAATTAAAACGCATATCAAAACAATTCATAATTCCAATATATCAAAATGAAACAATATGTTAAACAGACAACATATAACCAAATCTGATATTACACGTATAATATAAACAAATATATCCAAACATGGCAGTAAATGTAAATTTTACAATAAAATACATAAATATTTCTTTAGAAAATGGACCAAAGTATGACAGTCCAGAACTTATGAATAGGTTCCAGGGGCTAATTCTGTTGATAGCAAGCAGTAGTCCATCCTTATAAGGACCTTTTTGTTCTCATCTTTTTGGTTGCTGATTGTAGTTGTTTGATTCAAACTGAAATTGTACCTCCTTCAAGGACGACAGACAAATGCATAGATAACTCAGTCCTTGGTTATAACCTGGGGAAATGGAATTCTCAATTCTAGAAAGCAGGCAAACTTTCTGTATGAAGATCTACCATGAGAGGTGCATTTAAGTGATCCATTCTCTTTTCTTTGTTTTGTTGTGGTGAGAACATGATCTAAGTTTGTGTGTCTGCCAGTCACTCAAAATAGGCAGAGAAGGTTCCTAGGAAAAAATACTCAATTCTCTGTTAAAAGACAAAATCTCTGGATGCCAAAGTTCTTTTTATCTTCCTGTTTATTGTGAAAATGAAGGCAGATGAGCACTGCTGTATATTTTAGCCTCAGAAATTAGGGGTCAGTATTTATTAGTTTTAAGAGGGACATATTTGGGGAGTAAGCAACCTATGGGCTTGTCTATTGGTTGAGACAGCCCATAGGTGGCCACTTTACAGTATGTCCCCACCCTTACATGATGTGCATTAGTATGGAGTTATGATAAGGAAATGGCACCAAGTTTAAAAGTTGCTTTGTTTAGGCTAACCAGAGATCACTACATGTTTAGTTGTCATATTTCCATTCAACAACATTGTAAAAACATTGCAAAAATCATTGTAAAAAATCTGCTAATGTTAGAAATCAAACACTTCTCTATTCGTGTGAAGATTATGTATATCAGTGCTTTTGCTTGTTAGCTTCAATAGACCTGCCAAATCTAAATATGTTACAGTTTATTTATATAATTGAGGGGATCAAAATTATTGTAGTTATTAAAACAGGTTTTTGTGGGTTAAATCTTTAAAATATTTAAAATGCACTTATTGATCTTATCATTTTATTAGGATTCCAATTTAGAGGGACCAGGCGTAATCTTATTGCTATATGGGGATGGCATGTTTTGCACTGGTGTAATAGATGAAGGTAAAGAGATATTAGACCTTAATATAAAATAAAAATAAAAGTACGTGAAGAAATAAGCCAGAAAAGCTTCTTATAGTCTTTGCCATTTTAGCTAATTTTTGTCTTTGTAATTTAAGTAAAAAATAGTGGGTTTTATCTAGTATTATTAATCAGTTCCATGGTTTTAACCTACAGGGTGTTTGTCCTTTTTGTTGATGAGATAACACATATCTGTAAGTAAGTAAGAAGAACATGTGGCAGTGAAGAATCTAAACAGAGATTCCACACATCAAATCATGAAAGCTGAGAAAGGGGGAGTTATCCTTGTCCCAGATATCACTTTATATCTCAGCAAGATAACCAACATGTTAAACAATCCAGCCTTTTATGAAACAGTCAACAGTGGGACAACTAGCAACGTATACAAGAACATTAAAACCCAACTCATAGAACTGAATGATGGAGGCCTTATTAGCAGCAACCTTTTTCAATTTCTGACTGTGGAGCACCCCTGACTTACCCACTTTTTTGGAATCCCAAAGATTCCTGGATCTACCATACAGACTGGTCATAGCAAGTGGCAGAAGCATCACAGAACCAATTTCAATTTATCTTGAGGTACAAATTAAGCCATATGTAGAGAAAAATAAAACTATTGAACTGGACACCAATATCTTCTTATAGAAAATAAGCCACATTTGAGTCAATGAAAATTCCATTCTCATTACCATAGATGTAGAGTCTCTTTACATGGTACTCCCACATGACTATTGCATGCAGGCAGTAGTTGAGACATACAATGACCTCTGGGCAGCACTAAGCAGACTACTTAAGCTGTTCCTGAAGAAAAAATATTTTAAATTTAGTGAAAACCACTACAGACAATCCCGAGGAATTGTGATGGGAGGTGCCATGGTCCCCAGCCTTGCCAACACAGCCCTAGGGAAATGGGAAAAGGAGCACATATACAATTCCCCTTACTTCCAACACATTTATTGCTATCTAAAGATTATTAATGACATAATTATTGTCAGGGATGAGAGTAACTCTGATTACAAGAATTTATATAATACATCAAAAATTCAACCACCTGCCTTAAGTTTACCACCTCCCACAGCAAAGAAATTGTGAACTTCTTGGATTAACAAATCAGCAAAACCACATCAGGACAACAACTTTCAAACAACCTCTACAGGAAGCCCGCCTGGCTAACCCCTTTTCAGGACCAAGAAGAAGTCCCAAGGCTTCAGGATGGTAAGAGTGTCTAGAGAATTCAGAGTCTTTACCAAAAACTTAACAGACCTAGAAAGGGATTTTCACACCAGAGGCTATTCCCTGAAATTAATGAAAGGAAATTTTAGGCCCACCATCAACTGCAAAACCACCAACCCCAAATTTCCAAATTATCTGGACAACAGCGACCAAGACCAGAACATTAGAAGGATCACCAGACACCAAAACATGAATCAGTATAACATAAACATGACCATCACCTACTCCACAGACTTTCAGGACCTGATCAGAACCATCAAAGGAAACTCGGTAATTATTAGCAAGAGCAACATGATGAACGAAATTCTATCCCCAATCCTAACTTTGCCATTAGAAGGAACAGAATATTCATGATTTTATAGAGAGCAACAGGACCTCCACCAAAACCAACCTACCCCTTGGCACCTAACCCTGTGGACCACCTGAATGCAGCTATTGCCAGAATATGAGCAAAACAATCAAGTTCAGATGCACTAGCAATAAAAGTATTTACAGAAACACAACATATGGAAACTGCACCACCTTAAACATAGTCTACAGGGCTCAATGCTACAAGTGTAAAGCCTTCTACATTGGGAAAATGATTACCAAGCTAAAACCAGGATAGCCAGACACTTCACAGACACTTGGCAAAACATAGCCAGTGGCACATTAGCCAAACATGCAAAAGAATAAACGGGACATAATTACTTTCACTTCCGTATTATTGACAGAGTCAGCACAAAGCTTTTTGAAGGATCGATGAATGACAGACTGGAGAAAAAAGAACTTGAGTGGCTGTTAAGACTACAAGCCTGCAAAGACCCAGGGCTGAACACATCCACCAAGATCAACAACATCCTAAATTTAGGAAAACTGAATGTCAGCACGTTCTACTAAAGACAGACCATTATATGGCAGACTCCTAGGGAATGTTTTGCTTTTTTCTCTATTTGATACTTTTTTTTTCTTTGCTGTTTGCTTTTCTTTTAATTTGTTATATATTACTGGATGTTTACCAAAGACAGCCACAGCCCCTGACTACAGACCTCAAGTTATAATCATTATTATCATAATCATTATTATGTTTTTCTAATTATTATTTTAAATGTTTTTCTAATCATTCTTCTAAGTCTTTATTTTATATATATATATATATATATATATATATATATATATATATATATATATATATATATATTAAGAGCTATCTGTACATCCATATTTCATCTAGTTAACATTTCTCTAGGCTTTTATATGATTTGTTATATTATTATCAATACCATTTCGGCAATATTGTAGTTGAGGGCCTCACCAGATGTGCAGTAGCAAGCACCGCCCAAAACCCACCCCCGTGATATGTCATTCATGAATATGCATTCCCTCTGAATGTACAGCCGAAGAAAAAGTGCACTGATATGTAATATGACAGTAAATATAACAGTAAACTGTTACCAACATCTGTAATTGACAAGTTTAATTGCACTATAATATATACTATAATCAGCAAAGAAACAAAATTGTCAAAACACATGTCATCAGGCTTTTTACTGTGTAGCATTATAGTTCTCTTTGTCAGAGGTGGAATGCGATGGTTCACTGTCCCAATTAATGTTCAAATGGACTCTTTTTTGGTGCAGGTGTCACAGCCGACTCTTCCTCAGTATCATTGGGAGGACCTTTACTAAGAACAGCTTCCTGGGTGATACTGTATTAACCGTTTGTGTACATTTAATATTTTCATATCATGTATGCACAAGCAAATTAAATATGCAGACCGGGTTGTCACAATTTGCAACATGCCCACTTCTGCGCGAAACAAACTGGTGAGGCCCTCGACTACAATATCGCCACCATTTCTAGGTTAAATAATTTTCTTACTTATTCTTTCTGTATTTTTTCTATTTTTCTATTTTAAATAATTTCCAAATGCTTTCTGCTTAACAAAATATTTCCACTAATTAGCATGATTTGTCATACAGTTACGAACTAGCTCTCAATCTTTACCATAATATAATTTTACTTGAGTAAGACATTCTTCCAGCTACTTAAAGGTATCCCTAAAACCCCATAATGACCATAATGTAATATTTGTTAGAATGCCAAAAATCTGCACCACTAACTTTCTCTTTACATTCATAGCACAGAATCTCGATTTTTATTGTGTGACTGGTTTCAATTAATCCCCCCATCTGTTCTTATTTAGCTTTCTGAAAGGCATCGGTTAATTTCACTTACCAAATTGTCTGACTGCCTAGATCACTTAAGACACTCATAAATACCAACATAGTCACCACAAGGTTAATGAATAATACTAAGTAGGGTTTACACCACACTTTATAGAACCAGACTAAAAATAACCCAGGGAGCACATTGCTTCCCTGGTCACATGAAGGTTATAACCCACTGTTGACCATACCCCAATAGTTCCCCCAAACAAAGCCATACAACAGCTAAAGTGCTGTGCATCAAAATAGATAACACACCATGTCCTTCCCTTCTTAAAAAAACTCAATGTTTGTAAGTATGATTTTTAAAGATTAGCACATTTTCTTCAAAGATTGATAGTTTTAGTTTTATCTTACTTGATTTTATTGCTTATTTTATGTGATTTTTAATGTTCATATAAACTAATACTTTGTCCTCTGCAGGTTTTAAAATTAATAATCAGATTTTAAAAACTGTAAGTCATTTAACCCAAGGCCAACCCCTGGTCATATGTTAGTAGGCTATCAACCAAGAGGTCATTTCAAGCTTAGCAATTTCATCCCAATGTAATACCACAGATACTCTAGTCAATACCCAGGATTGTATTTATTAGTGATTGCCCATGTCCAGGAGGGTTGTGGGCACTATCACCAGCAAGAATTTATGGTGCCCCATCCACTAGTCCAGGTTCCTTTTGAACAGTGTCATAGAGGTGCTCTGCTTCATATTAATTGGCAGCCTATTCTAAAGGTGTGGCAGTCACTGGGAGATAAATCTGTCCTTGCAGCACATCCTATTTAAGTCACAGGCCATATTTAGGTCCCTGGAATGGGTAGCTCTAGTCTTGTTTGATTTACGGATGTGCAGCACATTCATTAGGTTTAGATCAGAGATTGCTCTGTTAGCCAGGCATAAGTCTCCCCTAAGAAATCTATACGATACTGTGTATAGTGACAGGGACTTTAATTGGTCTGTGTATTTATTTTTTTTTACTTATTATATTTTGACATTTGTTGACCAGGCTAGACCAACTGGGCAGATGCTCTTTTTCAGTGGAGACCAGGGAAGAAATGCTCCAATTGTTATAAACATTATAAAAAATAAAGTACAATAATAATCACAGCTATATTCATTAATAGGTTTGAGTTACTCATATGCCACACACAACCCCAATTCCCAGTAGATTAGAACACTTTTAAGAAATCCATGAAGCTATTCACATATCCCTCCATTACATAACTCCCTCTCAAACTCCAAGTGTTCACCATCAGCATAAATTCTGGCAACTAACTCTTAAACACTCCAATACCTCAGTAATACATCAAAAGTACACTACCACTGGTAAAATATTTTAAACAGGGGTATTCTCATAAAGGCCTATAAGAATACAGCTTCTATGGGACCTGACAATATCCCTGGCTGTGTTCTACATGAACCACAGAGTGAACTGGCATCTCACCTGTGTTCCCTGTTCAATCACATCCTCACCTCAGGCTTTGTCCCTACCAAATGGTGCACTGCTACAGTAATCCCTCTCCACAAAGGAGGAGTGACTACAGACGCTGGGAACTATTGCCCCATTAGCCTGATGAGTCTGATATGCAAGGCTATGGAACGCATCATCATGGACCTAATAAACAAGGATATAGGGAATCTCCAAACTCTGGATACTACACAGTTTGGTTTTGTGAATTTGTGTAGATCATGCATGCTCAACTTGGTCGACTTCTTTGAGTCAGTCACCAGAGGTGTGGATGAAGGCAAGATGGTTCATACAGCCTACCTTGATCTGGCCAAGGCCTTTGATACCATTCCCCACTCAGGAATCATAGAAAAACTCACTAAGCTGGTCATCAACCCCTATATCACTAGGTGTGTTGCAAACTGGCTCACAGATAGAACCCACAGTGTGAAAGTAGCTGACTCCAAGTCAGACTGCTGATCAGTCATGAGTGTAATCCCACAGGGTTTAGTCCTGGGTCCTCTCCTGTTTGGTATCTACTTCCCTGAAGTCCATGCCAACATGAAGGGACTCTGGCTGACAAAGTTTGCAGATGATTGCAAGTTGGAAGCTATTATTAACTCCCCAAGTAATATTGACATCCTACAGAAAGGTCTCACTGAGACCGACTGGTGTCAGAACCTTGACCTTAAGCGCAATGCCAAAAAATGTGTCATCATCCCCCTTGGGAAAAACCCAGTTCCCTTGAATTACCACATTGATGGTAGTCCACTGAACACAGAAGGCATTATAAGAGATCTGGGAACACAGGTTGATGGCAACCTCTCTTTTGACCACCACATTGCCACTGTGGTCAGAAAGTCTTTCGATGTGGCACATCTCATTACTAAGGGTTTTGCATCCAGGAAGAAAGAAGTCATTGTCTCCATCTACTCTTCCCTCATTAGGCCAATCACTGAGTATAATGCCCCATTTGGCATGTACCTCACTAGACGCCTGCAACAACTGGAGAGGCTGCAAAAGTACCTCACAAAGAGGATCCTAGGCCTTAAAGACTTGTCCTATATGGACAGACTCAAAAAACTCCAACTATTCTCTGCCTCATATCGCCTACTTAGAGGCAATCTCTGCTTAACTTACAAAGCCATGTCTGACCCAGCTTTGTTAGAAATGCTACATCTAAAGAAATCCCAATCCCTCCACACCAAATGCTCCAGAGAACTCAACCTCATTACCACAATCAACAGAATATGCTGGAGGGACAGGTTCATAACCCAGAGACTGCCCATGCTATGGAATAGACTTCCCATACATGTCAAGCAGAGCACCTCACTGGACGTCTTCAAGAGACATTTTGATGAGTGGATGGGAAATAGAAAATTCTCCCCGGGGATCACTCCAGTGGCTCTTCTCGACAGAGGCACTAGGAACTAAGGTCAGGTGGCACGATGCCAGGGTAATTCTATGTGCTAGGCTTGTCTGACAAGTCTGTCCGATACCAACTCTGCACAGAAATACAAGAATGATATGCAGTTGCTTTGAATAATGAGGTATTACACATCACTGTCGACCACACTGTCCAACAACATAAAACTGTCTAGGAAACTGTATATGAGTGTTGCAATACAAGGTCAGAATGCAAAAGCACAGGGGATTAATAAGACAGAAAGCAGATAGGAGATATACAGCAATAGCTATATAGCAGACAAAACTGTGATGGACAGTGTTTAAGTTGTAGCAGACACAGCCATGGTCTGAATCCTGGGAGTGGAATAAGTCTGCATACAGATGTATACACCACAACTGTAAAGATGTGGCCAGAATGTCCAGTATATGTGCCCATATCTGCTGCCTGTCCCCTTGCCCCCCCGGTAAGTCTGTGGGATGATCCCAGATGTGTAGCCAGCAAACAGGGAATGCAAGGGATTGTCAAACATCATGAGAACACACCTGTCACTGTAGCAACCCCAAAACTGTTAGGAGAGTAATATTTCAAGTATGTCCTAGCTACACTCCCACGCTGTCAAGCTGTGACCAGAGTGTGTACAGTAACAGAGTGAGATGTATGTGCATAATACTAATGTGTAATCTGGAACTTTGTGTGGCAACAGTCAGGTAGTGCTAACAAACATTGTTTCCACAGGTATGTTGGATATGAACACTGTGCTGAGAAATACAGGCCATTATAACCTGTACTGATACTGTTCACTTTGGTATTGTAGGGAATTGTGAGTGTTGCGGTTTCTCTGAATAATAAAGTATCATTGGTCATGTCACCCACACTTTGCTACATAACATAACTGTGTAGGAAAGCATGTATATGTGTGTGTCAGGTCACTAAAGATGGAAGAGGGCAATATTCTAGATATGTCCAGGCACAACAGCATGTGGTCAACACATGGCCAGTGTCTATGCAGAAAGAGTTGGATAGCTATGTGCAAAACAGCAACCCATAATCTGGGAGCATGTGTAGAAATGGTTATATGGTTAATAGTGTTAACAAACATTCACTCCACAAGTATACCAGGTAAGAGGTGTATACTGCAGGTAAAACCAAGTCATGTGTAACAATGCCAACAGCCATATCACTGTCCAAAGTAAGGCTATAGGGTAGTGTAGTAAGACTTATAAGGTACAGATAACAGCACTGACTAGGAAAGTAATGTGGACTACGGGAATATACTAGTTGTTAATTGACATATTTCTCTCCCCACACAATATCTCCAACAATAATCAACATACCCACCCCAACTGATAATGTCCAGTTGTTTGATAAATGTATTAATGGTTCCCATGCATGTGCTATATTGAATTATCCCAACATTGGTGGCATGATGCCATCAGTGTACCTGCATGCTGTTCTTAATACCACTGTGGTCCCATGTATGCATGTGTCCTGTTTGCTATGCAACTGTTCCATATCTGGTGTCTGGGTTGATGGGAATATCTATGCATGTTGTTATACCTAACCCTGGAATGTGTTGACTATTACTAACCCATATATGATGATGAAATCTAAACACTACAGCACGCTTGGGAAGGCCAGTCCCAGCAGACCCACCTGTCCCACCTCAGCTGGCAATGGCACTGGGCACCAGCATGTCTGGGGCCCAACCCCAGACCTCCCTGTCCGTTGGTCCTGCTCCACCTTTGGGTGGAATCGCCTCAGGGGATGGGGCTCGACCCCCCAGGTGTGGGCGTGGACAGGCACCTGTCACCTATCACCAGGTTGGGGTCATGGTGCGTAAAGTGATCAACAAGTAGTTTAGTGATCTTCTACGCCAACTCAAGGGCCATGTGTCACTATGAGCCAGCCTAGCTCTGCTACTCATCCCCGAGCACAGCCACCTTCGGGGCTGGGAAGGTGCAGTGGTGACTGCCCATGGGTGGGGACCTCAGTCCCACTGTTACTACTAGGGGGGCTTGTGGGCTTCTGATATCCCAACACCCCTCCCCATCAAGGTGTTTACCCCCCACATGTGTCATATACTGCCATTGTATGCGTCTTCTTTGTCTTGTCTGTTAACCTACCCAACCTTCCTCCCCAAATATACCTACTACCCCTCCCCAACATCCCACTCTCACCTGAAAAAAGAAAGAAAGGGCAATCTGTTCCCAAAAAAAAATCTCGCCCCATACAAGCTGTCCATTTTGCACACGTGTCCACTGGATACATGTAATCTGGTCTAACTGACATCACAGCTTATTATTGTTGTCCTAACCCCTCTCCCAGGGGTTTGAGTGTCCAAATCTACGTCCAAATTTAGTGTATATGCACAGCTGTTGCTGTAGAAGAAATGGGCAGCTATGAACTTTCCCTACACCCTTCCTTAACATCCCTAGCTATTTCCCCTACTGTCTTTCCCTCTTTTTGCCCCTTTCTCACCACTTTCCTAGCAACCCCTTTTTCTTTTCTTTTAAAGAAATTAGCGCAGGGATAAGCGGGAGTAAGCACTTTTAAGCAGCAGTAAGCGGGTCTAAGCCTGTTTGCGTGGGGGTAAGCAATGCCTACACTGGGTAAGGAATTTAGAAGCTAACTGAGTATAAGCAACTATAACCGGAGGTTAGCAGTGCTTACCTATATGCAAACCCGTGCACACCTGCTTACAACTGCTTTAAAGTGTCTTTATCACTCTGTATCCAACAGCCTGTGTTCTGCCCAGCAACAAAATAATCAGCCTCTGCAAGGCGCAAACTCATGTCCCTGAACATCATAGACAAAGTGATTTACCACTAAGCCATGCCAAATACACATAGCCCTCCTGTTTTCAAAAACATATCATCCAGCCCAGTCATTAAACAGTACAGAGAATGTATTCCAACATTTAGATGTGTGTGTATAATATATTAATATCTAAACAGATACATCATATCTATATATGTATATATATATATATATATATATATATATATATATATATATATATATATATATATATATATATATATATATATATATATATATATATATATATATATATATATATATATATACAGGTATATACATACATACATATATATAAATATATGAACATATATACATGCAAATGCCTGTGTCAACACCTATATATGTTTACACCTATATGTCTACATATACACAGCAAGTTACATATATGTAAGCATATTTATATATATATATATATATAGGTAGGTATATACGGACATAGTTATATATATGTAAGAAGATATATACATCTATATCTATATATATATATATATATATATATATATATATATATATATATATATATATATTTTTTTTATTATTTCTTTTTTATTTATTTATCATTTGTTGACCGGGAAAGTCCGACTAGGTTCCACAGAGCCTGTTTTCAGCGGTGGCCCGGGGAGCAATGCTCCAGATATATATATCCATATAAGTAAATATGGACATACATGTGCAGATATCAGTAGGAGATTAACTAAATCATATATGTCCACATGCACCATTAATGGGTTTGAGAGGCCCCAAACAATATACGTCTTGGACGAATAGGTATACCCACCCCCCACAGCCAAACATGTCCGTCCTGCAATACACTACCAAGTGTTGCAGATCCCATAACCAGGTCCTGACATGACATGGGCACAACAAGTTAACAGTATTACATCCCACCTGTATGATATCAGGCATGTATTGTTAACATGTCATGCAGTACAGTCTGGCTCCCATAGGTAATGTAAAATGTGGAAGCTATCAAGATCCCCAGGATACATATACACAGACACATATATGCAGATACATATATATATATATATATATATATATATATATATATATATATATATATATATATATATATACACATGTGACTGCACATACACATGCGGAGATATGTACAGTAAGATACTTATGTACTAGGTGCACACAATATGGAAAAGCCACTATGCCTACAGTTAACACCCTAACAACTGGACACTGGATGAGCCACCGATACAAATGACATCTGTTGCCTGCAACTTATACCCACAGAGAGGTCATAGGGAGAAACACCACACACAGGTTTGTAGAAATGGAAAACCTTTATCTGTGTAAAATTACAGATTTACATGCCATGTCATATAGCTGTTCAGACACTGACATCCATATAAACAGAGTAATACAACTGTGAAACAGTTATACTAATACAGTAGTCTGGAAAGGTCCACAACTGTTGCTGTCCAGGCCAGGCCCTTCAAATTGTACAAAAGTAAAGACAGACTGGCCCACAGGATACCACACAATCAACAGTAAGTAATGCAGATGTATAGTTCAGCAGCATCTATTTACACTCTGTACACAATCACTAGGTGGTAGAGACTTCAGTTGACCAAATGGGATGTAACTGTTACATAACAAGGCATAACTGACACCATCACAGGCACACTGACAAACAGAACAGTCTGTATGGCAGGAGGCAGTAGGCCTGCATTAACCCACTTTATGTAAGTAATGTCAAGATAGGTGAAATGTATGGTGCTGTACATCCAGATACATTAAGGCAGCTCACCCCTGATAACCCCACATTTTCTAACAGCCTAGGTTATGTATGGTGCATCCCCCCATAGACTCAATAATACAGGGCCATGTACCACTGTAACATACACTGGACTCTGAAGTGCATATGAGCACACATGTATTGTGTAGGTAAAGCCCACAAATATATGTCCCCAGCCCCACCATATGTGTGAGGGATACAATAGCAAAAACAGACCACAGGAACCAAACTCCACTCTGCAAGTTGATGAACGTACTTTTAATACGAAGTGAATTGCACCCTTGACGTGTGGCAGGAATCACAATACAAACAATAGCATTAAGTGCTTTTCTTCCGTATATTATCCAGACTTCCTCAGATACTAAGCTCCGAATTACAAACAGTTTAAAAAGCCCACGTCAAATGACATGGCCAAGTAGGTGGTACTAAATTCATTAAACAAAATTTGTTTAAAAACCAATAATCATTTCATTATAAAAGTCATTTCATTCTAAAACTAACTAAATAAATAAACACATAGCTACTCTGCAGGTCAACAAAAGTTAATTCTAAAAGGTTTAAATTACACCTATAGAAACATTTAAAGCCTTTAATGTGTTCGTACTTTCCTATATAAGAGTCCAAGCACTGCGCTTGGAAACTCAACTAAATGCATAATAAGTACATATTGCCCCATTCTGTCCTGATGTATGGTGATTTACTAAGTAGGCAACGCATCCAGAAGTACTAATGTCTGTTTTTTTCCCTCCAATAAGTAGTCATTAGATACACGTAAATTTAAAAAACACACACCAATAAACAAATTCATTTTTGTGTATATATGTATGTGTGTGTTCTTTTTGTGTATATTATCCTATTTGACAAATGTTTGAATGACCTAAGGGGAGGCATATACCACATTTTGACTATACACCACTCCTTACCTAAATGGGACTGTACGTTTCATATAATTATAGATTTTTTAAAACAAATTAAAAAAATGTATATATAATTAAAACTTATTATTTGTACAGTCCTATTAGCACCTAATCATTCTTACTACTACTCAAGTTGTATATACTAGTTATCTAATAGCACTATACTAGGAAAATGTGTAACAACTGTAGTTGATAAAAATTATTAAAATTGTTTATATATAAAAATAGTTAGTATATATTTCCTAATATAATAAAGAATAAATAAACATGTGTGTTGACCTATTACAATTAAAATTAATATAAATATATATATATATATATATATATATATATATATATATATATACAATAAATATAGTAAGTATAATAAGTATGTACAAGCATAAGACATATAATTTTTTATGCTAATGTAAGCAAAAATAAATATGTACACAAAAAGAAATGTTTATACCATAAATACGAGAAAATTCACCCGAGTAGACTTTTTAGTTTCAAAATACATGCTATTGAATAAATTTCGTTTAGGTCTGGGTGGCTACAAGCATCAAGTCTAAGCTGCCAACTCAACTCACTTTTTTCAAGGAGTAGTTTAACCATGTTTTCCTCTAATAACCTTCTACTTTCCTGTGGGACTATTTGTGTTATAACCTTAAACCTAAAAGAATGGTCTGGATTCATCTCACAGTGCCTTGATAAAGTGTTGTCCATTTTGTGCTTATTGATGGCATAAGTATGTTCGTAGATCCTTTCATGCAGTCTACGATCGGTCTTACCAATGTAGAATGCTGGACAACCTTGGCACTGTGCCAAATATACTACTGACCTAGAGTTGCAGTTAAACTTGTCTCTAATGTAATAAGTCTTGTTCCTAATCCAAAACCTATAACCCACCTCAATGTACCTACAATAATGGCATGCATCACATCTATATATGCCTGCATTACCCTTAATTGGTCTCCATGGTGTTTCTAATAAGCTTTTCATATTCATACCCCTTCTGTAGGTAATAGTTGGGCGTTCCCATATTTTATTAAAAACGTCCTTATCCACAGACATTAAATGCCAATACTTCCTTACTATCCTTTGAATTTCTTCCACTACTGGGCTAAATGTTATTATCAGTGTAAGGGAATAAGAGTTACTAGAGCTATTTGATACATCTAAGTCACTCAGTTCAATTACTATTTATGGTATAACCATTTCTTTTTGTGTACATATTTATTTTTGCTTACATTAGCATTAAAATTATATGTCTTATGCTTGTACATACTTATTATACTTACTATATTTATAGAATATATATATATATATATATATATATATATATATATATATATATATATATATATTCAATTTAATTTTAATAGGCCAACACATGTTTATTTATTCTTTATTATATTAGGAAATATATACTAACTATTTTTATATATAAACAATTTTAATAATTTTTATCAACTACAGTTGTTACACATTTTCCTAGTATAGTGCTAGTAGATAACTAATATATACAACTTGAGTAATAGTAAGAACGATTAGGTGCTAATAGGACTGTACAAACAATAAGTTTTAATTATATATACATGTTTTTTTTAAATTTGTTTTAAAAAAAACTATAATTATATGAAACATGTACAGTCCCATTTAGGTAAGGAGTGGTGTAGAGTCAAATGTGGTATATGCCTCCCCTTAGGTCATTCAAACATTTGTCAAATAGGATAATATACACAAAAAGAACACACACATACATATATACACAAAAATGAATTTGCTTATTGGTGTGTGTTATTTAACTTTACTTGTATCTAATGACTACTTATTGGAGTGAAAAAACAGACATTAGTACTTCTGGATGCATTGTCTATTTAGTAAATCACCATACATCAGGACAGAATGGGGCACTGTGTACTTATTATGCATTTAATTGTGTTTCCAAGTGCAATACATGGACTCTTATATAGGAAAGTATGAACACATTATAGGTGTAATTTAAACCTTTTAGAATTAACTTTTGTTGACCTGCAGAGTAGCTATGTGTTTATTAATTTAGTTAGTTTTAGAATGAAATAACTTTCATAACGAAATGATTATTGTTTTTTAAACAAATTTTGTTTAATGAATTTAGTTCCACCTACTTGGCCACGTCATTTGACGTGGGCTGTTTAAACTGTTTTTAATTCGGAGCTTAGTATCTGAGGAAGTCTGGACAATATACGGACGAAAAGCACTTAATGCTATTGTTTGTATTGTTGTGATTCCTGCCGCATGTGAAGGGTGCAATTCACTTCGTATTAAAAGTACTTCTTTCATCAACTTGCAGAGTGGAGTTTGGTTCTTGTGGTCTGTTTTCATATTTAAAGTTGTGTATTCATTTGCTGGTGGGGATACAATAGCAGTGGACTACTGGCAGGAATGGTAGCATGGTATACGTATACGTATATGTGCATATGTATCACTGTCTGTATAGGTGTAGACATATAATCATCTGTATATGTATATATCTGGGTGTGTATATGCATATCTATGTACATATACATACCCATCTTTATATGTCAATATGATATGTACATGTGTAATTATCTATATAGATATCTGGATAATCATATGTAAATATATTTTCACCGTATGTCCTGAACATGGAGTGTAGCCCTACCTCAGCCCCTATAGTCACAACTTTGTAGTGCAAGGGGATGTCAGGTATGTATAGTAGGTATATTAGTAGACTATTGCTACTGTAATAGGGATTGTCTTCACAGACATGGTAAGTGTGGGAGGTCATATCTGCTTTTCACATGTGCTCCATTGTCTACTGACAGACATCCTAAGGACATCATAGCACAATACCGCTTTAAGCATGTAATGCTCCTGTGGACTACAGCAGAGATATTGGCCAATATATGTGGGCATTCTGACACAATTTGTACAGTCCGGAGGTATACACAGAACCCCTTAGTGCAGAACATGTGGACCAAGCCTGGCAATATGGATGTTAACAGCCATGTAGATGGGTATAACACATAACGACTGGTATACATTTGCCCCCATGGGTTATGCATTCACACACCCCAGTCTATCCTGACACATAATAACTGCTGGTACAGAGAAGCCATGGCTACATACTACCCACTGGATATTGACATACATCTGTACAGCATCCCACTGCTCTGTCTGACATACATGACTGTTAAGGGAGGCCTGGCAGCAGTACATCTGCCAAGTATCTGGACATGACATCTTACTGGGTAAGTACACTAAGCAGCTAGGCATGTAATAAAGCACTGTGCAGGATACAGGCAGACTGGCTTAACACTGGCTTACATCTCCTATGGGGGAATACACATGTACCTGCATATATAGCAGGCTCTACAGGCATGTCACAGCACAGGGTAAGATACACCTGTGTGAAAGTGCATAAACACAACCAATGTAAACACAGCCACAGTCACATATGGTAATATTACAGTATATGGACTATCTGTTCAACACCATTCTCATATGTGCCACTCACACACTAACCCTACATATACTGGGCTGCTACACAGTGTGGTCTGATGCCTTTCTGTGGTATGGGACATGTATGTGTATGGCCCTACAAACATGTAAGCCAATACAGTAACATACATTGGAGCAGCATGTAACATAGGATAGGACGGGACCTAGAATGATGACATCTATCACAGTCTGTACATAGGCCAAAGTACATATTAACAATACACACACTGTCGACATTCATCATAAGTACAAAAACCTCAGTACTGTACAAACAACCACAAAATGTCCAGGTTATGTCATCAAATATAACCTCTACTGTACATAACATGTGTAGCAGTCTGATATCTCACTGGCTTGTTATCTGATATGATGACACTAATTATGCTGTACAGCACATATGCACCTCTTAATGCATGACATATGTACAAAGGTTGACAGAGTTGTGGCTGGAAGCACATACACAGGGCCAATATTGGCATGTTGCTATGATAAACTCATACATTTACTATTGTAACAGGGTTTGTCGCAACATATGTCCTATGAGGGATATGAAGTCAGTAACTGTCATGGCTTTCACCATCTACAGACTGCAATCCTCACACTACCTTCTGCAGTTTACAGATAGATGCTCTGTGGGTAACACATAAAACCAAAGGCACCACACACTGCACAGTCTGCAGATGACCCCACAGATGGGGAGCCCTCATAAACATAGAACTGACATGACAGGTATTAAAAAATGTAAGACAGCCATATCCACACACACCCTGTTAAACCAACATTACTCTGAATGCAGTATAGCAGCACTTATAGTCTGTAGTCAGGTCAGGCACATCCTTCTCCTGTGTGTTGGCCTGTTTCCACAGTGTATGTTGTCAGAGGTAAATCCCCAATCCATCAGAGATTCTGTTTGCCAAACAACAGCTCGAGTTCCTGCTCACAGTGAATGAAAAGCCCCAATACCACCATGATGTTCCTAGATATTGGAGTGTGTTTCCATGCAATTGGCTATGGGAATGTTACTACACCTGTTCCACATCCAATCAGCTAGGGGAGGACTGCAATTCATGCAGAGGCCATCAGCTGATCATGAGCTGACGCCTAAGCAAAGCAGGTGTAGGTCTCCATTTCCACCAGTGAGGCAGTGAGAGAGGCAGACAGAGGCAAAGACAAGTCAGGGAGAGGTGGTAGAGTAAAACTTAAGCATGTTTGTGTCACGCACCTACCAGTACAGGGTATCAAACCCCTGATGACTGTGTAGGGCTATCACAGCTCTATGCAGTTATTGGATGTGCAACATAGGTTACCTGATGTGGAGCCCTCAGAACATATATGTGATGGTGAGTGACATCTGCAACAGGGATATAGCAGCTATACGGTAGGTGTAGTACACATGCCTGTCAACATGAACAGGTGCCAGGGTCAACACAGCCACACTCTCACAGGGATGCACATACATTGGCACACTTGACAGGGCCAGGAATGCAACTCATCACTAGTGAGACTGCCGCAACACATTACTGTGCAGGTATCACATGCACCACATGGGTCATATGGCAGTTATATGGGCAAAGGGTATGGGGAGGTGTCTGACATCAGACATCATGCTTCGGTATGCCAATGGGGGTTGT
>NC_056731.1:20966207-21013707 GCF_019279795.1 Protopterus annectens
AGAGATTACTGGGCTACAAATCTCCCAAAGGTGTATTTCACAGTGGATGACCTCAGCATGCTTGTCACAGTAGGGCTATGGGGAGGGCAGTGTGTGTCCATGGGCCATAACCCATTCATCTAGGGGTTGACACGCCACATGCAGACACAAACAGGGTCATATTTCACAAGTCCGTGTATATAGCTGCTAGATGACTACTTCCTTGTACAGTCATATTGCACAGCTAGCACATGCACCACATAGTCTGTAATGCTGACAGATACCGGTGGCTAGTGTCTGCAGTGAGTGACATCTGACCCTCGTGTGGTTGTGGCCCTTTGGCTGTGTGCTGGGTGGGACAGGCCTGGATGGATCCTTGTCACAGTCACCCTCTTCCACACATCTATGTAAGTCTACCTTTGGCTTATTATAGTGTGTTGTCCTTACATATATGCCTGTATTCCTATCCACTGTCTGTGCAAAGCATGAGTGCTGCATACTGAGGAGTGTCTGCTCTAACATCTGCGACTGCCAGATATGTCTGGTCCACCGATATTTGCAGACATGGCCTTCATTTGTGTAAGTGTGTGAGCATACCCGGTATAAGCTTTCAGTATGTTGTTGACTGACATTGCCTTAATTTATCTAAGTGTGTGAGCATGCACAGTATGCCGATCTGCATTGGTTATGTGGATTGAGTCCAGGTAGTTTGTATTGCAATGCTGACCTTTGTGTTTTACACCTACAGGTAGCATGTTGTCTCTGCAGGGTATCTGTCGATCATTTGGCATTGACTGTTACTACATTTTTGCATAGGATAGGGGGCACACCTGACTATTTCTGCATTTCTACACAGGATTGGGGGGGGGCACACCTGACTGTTACAACTTTCTACGTAGGACTGGGGGGCACACCTGACTATTTCTACATTTCTATACAGGATTAGGGGAGGAACACCTGACTGTTATTACATTACTACATAAGATGGGGGGGCACACCTGACACTTGTACACATTTACTAGGACTGTACTGGTATGTTGGGTACTCCATTTCATTCTGTAGTCTTACCTATTATGCTGACTAGAGGCATACCAGTGTATACAGATCTTAGCTTTTATTTACCTACATATTAGTTTCTGACTTCCTACCCTTCCGAACTGACATCCCACTTCCTGATCTGCTGTAACCTGTCTGTGTAGGCCGGGGGGAGGTTAACCATAGGCCTCATTCAAAGGCCATAGCACAGCCTTTGATTGTGTTTGTCTACACCTGTCCTGCTGGCTGTGACTATTGTTGGGTATGTGAACCCCCCTGACTGTCATGTGTGAGTCACTTGCCTTGTGATTGTTGCAGTATTGAGGGTGATACTGCAGGGCTGCCTATGTCGGATGCACATAGTACACGCCCCTACACATGGTTAACCACAGGTAGTTTAATGTTTGGCATCCCTTTTACTATATGTTAGTAAGTGAGAGGTGTTATTCCCTGGGTCCCTCCTATATCAGTGTATGTGCTATGCATTGCCTCTTTGCCAAGGCCAGGGCATACTGGGTATGCCTCCTTCTGCCTACTGGGGCAGGCTCAGGTTGTTTCTCCTCCGAGTCACTTTGTGCCTGTGCAGGCCTTGGCAATGGTGGGGGGCTGTGTGACCCTGCCCCGTGCTGTTCCTGCTACAGCTATTTCTGCAGGATCATATTGTGTAGCATGGCACATACAAGGACAATTTGGCTACATGTACCTGGTGAGAACTGCAAGGCTTCAACGGATGTGTCCAGGCACCGGAACCATGACTTGAGCATACCAAACACATGCTCTACTATGATTCTGGTTGGTGCATGTGCCTCATTATGGAGTCCTTATTCAGTTGTGTGTGCATTTCTGATGGGTGTCATCAGCCATGGCTCCAGTGAATATCCAGCATCCCCCATCAGGCATGTCCCCATTAGCAAATCTCTGGTACAACTGCATCAGATGCCAGATGTGGGAATCATGATAGCTTCCAGGGCAGCCAACACACACATTCATTATTATTCCCAGGGCATCGCACATGATCTGGCAATTGATGGAGGAGAAGCCCTTGCAGTTGATGTAGACCCTACCCTGCTCACCAGGTGGTGCTTTGTTGCATATCTGCGTGCAGTCTTTAGCACTCACTATCTAAGGGTATTCTGCTATTTGGTGGAACAGTTGCATATTGCTGGCCATAGCCTCACGGGTGTTGGGGAAATATACGTGCTCACCGACATGTGCTGACATGGCAGCCAGGAACTGGTGGAGTACCCTGGATGCTGATGCCTGTGAAATCCCCATCATATCTCCAGTTGGCCTTGGAAGGTACCTGTAGCTAGTATTCGTAGGCCTACACATAGCTTGGTATCCACTGGGATGGGTTCCCTTCTGTTAGTTCTATGTGTCAGGCATGGCCGGCACAGCTCAACAATTTGCTGTAGGAGGTCCCTGTCCACCCTATAGTGCTACACTATCTCCAGCTCATGTAGCCCCTGGTAGGTTGCCCTGGGTCAGTATACTCTTTTCTGTCTCCTCACTGTGGGTTGGTCGACAGCATTTATATCCTCACCACCCTCAGCCTCTTCCACAAGTTGTTGTATGATAGCTATTGCAGCCCCTATCATTTTGCTGTTGTGAGTGTTAAAAGTTCCCTGCTTGTTTACACCGGTGGTTTTGAGTGTGGGAAAAACCAGAGGGGAAAGTCTTTGCATAGTTTTTAGTAGTATTCTGGGCTGGGCTGATCTGCTGCCTGTGTAATCAGCTGATTCTGATACATTTCTCCTGCCAGCTATGCTTGTTCTCCTTGATTACCTTCCTACTACTGTTTACCCTTCCCATTGCCTTCCTGTTTAAGCCCGGCGGTGCACCGCGCAAACAGAGTGCACAAATGTGCACACTGCTGCTATTTCCTGGTTTAACTTTTTTTGTCTGCTTTTAAAACCCAGTGCACGGTGCACACACTCACTTAGGCAATGTAAAGAGTGCTGGGCAGGTTTAGACACACCCCCTAGCTTAGCTGTGCTAAGCTAGGAGCAAACCAGAGCCACAGGGCTCCAATCTGCTTACAGTATGCCTGACACACACCTCCATGATGTCACCTAACTCCTAGGCTTGCACCAAGCTATTCCTACTCTTACACTGTTGGGACCTGACTAGTATGCTGGGGAAAACTGGGATTCACTATCATTCCCCTCATTTGCACAGGATTGCCTGCTAATGCATGGTTACATGTCTCACACTGTGCCTCCCCCCTTAGCAACCAAAACTCACTGGCCATGTTGTCTTCTGCCTGCCATTGACTTGCATGGCAGAATTGTGATTTTAGTTAAGGTGCTTAATTTATGTTTCTTTTGTTACTTTCCATCGATCCCATTTGCACACCACTGCCCTATGCTTAAACAGCCAAGATTGGCTAAAAAAAGTTAAAAGTTGAGTTTTGTATTTTTTTCACTGTTTGCACTAGTCCTGCACGGCCGGTTGCAAGCTTCCTGGATTGCAAAATCCCCTCATTTGCATAGATTTCTCCTGAAAATTAGGTGATTTGCATACAGCGGTTTAGTCCATGTAGGATTAGTGCAAGAGCGCTCATGCTCACCCCTGCAGGCTGTTCCTGGATCGCACGGCAGGCATATTGCCTGCTAGAGCTCCTGCAATGATCTTGCACTCCATGCAAGGTATAGAGAATTTGGGGGAATGACTTTTATTAAACAAAGTAGTTTAGCACTTTCTTCCCATGAGGGACTTCTTCACAACTACTCCATAAAACAATTGCTCACATTAAATATATCATAAATCACATGACTACAAACATCCATCAACTTTTAAAGTGGTCTACCATGAAATCTTAAAATAAAAATGTATGTGTGTATTTAGACACCTATAACTTGTTAAAACAGATTAAAGCAATGACCAGATCTTACAAAATTAGTAATATAAAAATATATATGTATGTAAATACCAAAATATTTCATTCTAAACTTTTTAGTTTAAAAACAGGAACAATAGATAGGGCTTCATTGAGCCAAGGAAACACTTGTGCATTTAAAACCAATTGCCACATTTATTCCTTAACCAACAAGTGGTCCTCAATAATTTTTCCTTTTGCGTCTCTCCCAACTTGTTCCATTACAAAATACTTAAAACAATGAGTCAGATAATCCTTTATGTGTATGTATAATTCATTAAATTCAATTTTATTACATATATCCCTCTCATGTTCATAACTCCTTGCTTTCACCTTCCTAGTCATTTTCTCTATATAAAAAGTGGAACAAAACTGACACTTAGCAGCAGATACAACCCAGCTAGAGTCACAATTTTATTTACCTTTGATATTCACCTTATGTCCGTTCAAGCTAAAAGAACTACCGATTAATATGTACTTTCATGTAGAACAACGACCACACTTAGACATTTTATTACCCAAATCCCCTCCCATATTATTAGAAATAGCAATTACAAAAAGGTCTTTAAAACATGTACCCTTCCTATATACTATTGTTGCTACTGACCATAACAATTTTAGGAGGTGGGTAGTGGAAGAAATACTAAACCAGTTCTTGATAATAGTTGCAATATCCCATGAATCTAAGGAATAAGTGATAATACAAGGGTTGGAAAAATTCTTAAAAAACAATTCCTCTGCTGAAAAAATACCACATTCTTGGTTAACCCAATTATCCAAATTTGGTTGGTTAACAATATTAACATTGTCGGACCCTTCAGTTCCACAATCCAATAAATTAACCAGAAAGGGTTGGTAAATTCCATTGAATCTCTCCTCCACTACCTCATCCATAATGGGTGCCAAAAAATATTGGGGATATCCCCGCTTTCTAAACATTTCTAAAAGTATAATGCAAAAAAATAGCACTTGGAGAAGGCTGTAGAATCCAGTATAAAAATCTTTATTCGACACAAGTGCATTCATGGGTGACCCCACTTCTTCAGATGTCTAATTCATTTTAAAACCCATGGCTTAAATATATGCCCTCTTGGGACACATGATTAAAAACAACCAATGCATTATTCTAATATAAATAGTCACTTTCAGCTTAAAGCAACATTCTGCAAAATGCATACTAGATGAATTAAAACCTAAAAGTATATATCCTCTTCTTAGAAACTAATTATAAAACATATCTGAGTTTTGACTCAAAGTTTTATGTCATTTAAGTTCACAAACACAAAAGAACATATTGTATTTGCACATATTTTCATTGTTCACTTATATCATTCAAAACACATGCAATTCTGTAACAAGAAAACAGTTATTTGTCATACAAATAGTTCCACTATACATCTTACCTAAAAAGCTGCCTAGACTAACTTAGGACCAGGGGTATATGTTAATTTAATCCATGGCCTCTGTCACCCCTTAGTCTTACTATCCACTTGGCTTCAAGCTCTTCAGTGATGTTTTGTAAATCCCCCCCCACCCCTTATACTCTCATAAGTTCTCCCTATAACCAAAAATTTAAAGACATGTTCCGTGTCGTTGTTTATGGTGTGTCTGGCCAGGGCATTCACTTTATCCTTTTTACTGATGGCATAAATATGTTCACGTATTTTTTCCTTCAAAGACCTATCTGTCTTCCCTACATAGAAACTACGGCACATAGTGAAGTGGGCCATATAAACTAAATGCTCAGTTTCACAAGTAGCTTTGACGAACCAGGGACATATAAAGAAGGCCTTCTTCAAGGAAGGCTAGTGTGGAATCTTTCTGAATACAATTTAAATAAAGATGATCTCAGTGTTTTACAAAAGGGGCTTACATATATCCCCACAAGGTACTGTGATTTAACAGATGCTATACTTGATATTAAGTGTTTTACTAGAAATATGATGTTGAAGTTATTACACAATGAATCAAGTAATGTTATTAATACCAGTGTAAATATTTTCAAGAAACCCAGTCTGTATGTACCACAACTGAATCTTTTGTCAAATGCTTTTGAACAACTTTGCATAGATGATTTTGGAAGTTATAGGAACAAATAAAGGTGGGTTCAGTTTGAGTAAAAAAGAACATATTGCTCTGAAAAGTCTGCAAAAAATAAAGACATTCATAAATGCTTAAGGTGTACTCCGATGCATCCGATAGTATCTGGATGAAATTGGTGCACAGAACCTATCTCAATATACTTAGAAAAATTTTTGAAACCTAAAATTAATAATATACAGCATATCTTAAGAGATACAGAACATTTTCCTGACTGCTTTGTATAAGTATACACTAGACTTTGAGGTGATGCAGGAGACATATGTGGTAACCCTTGATGTGGTATCTTTATTTGCCATGATACCGAATGATGTAGGAACAGAGAGCATCTGTACCTTTTTAAGGGAGATGTTTATGGTTGACTCACACACTATAGAGCAAGTAAGTCAGCTTTTAAGTATTGTGTTAGAGAACAATGTCTTTGTTTTTGGGGAAGATCATTGCTGGCAGTCCAATGGTGTAGCTATGGGCACTTCATGTACCAATAGCTACGCCAACACCGTAATGGCAGTTTGGGAGACCAAGTTTATATTGCAGGGTCCCTGTGCAGATAGGGTTCATTTTTGAGGAGGTTTGTGTATGACCTCTTCAATTGAGGAACCAGTGAAGAACCGAAGGAATTTGTGCCATATAGTAATCAAACCTTTACATTTTTGATATTTACATACACATTTTCTATGGAAACAATACATTTCTTACATGTCAGTGTTAAGAAGAAAAATGACGGCACTGTGATTACTCGATCACATAGGAAAGACGGCCATGTAAACCATCTTTTAGCTAAAGATAGGATGCACCCCCCATATATTTTTCGAAATGTCATTCAGAATCAATTTTACAGAGCTTCAAGACTGAATGTGACAGATGAAGACTTTGTTCATCAAGATGAGCAAACTAGTAGTGATTTACTAGAAAGGGGCTATAATGTTAATGATACAGAGAGTAGCATCAAGGAGGTGAGCAAGATGAGATGTTCAAGGCCGAAACCATACTTTTCTAAGAATAAAGATATTAGAAAGGTTCACTGTGATGGGCAGAGAGATAGAAGTAGAGAAAACAACCAAATTAGAATATCATTCTATCATTCTAAAGATGCATGGATGTACAGGAATGCAATAGAGAAACATTGAAACATACTGAAACTAGATAAGAACATCAGCAGTTTAATAAATGTGAAACCTAGGGTTTTATTGAAGAACTATAAATCTCTGAAAAGACAGTTATGTCAACCTAAGGTCAATGACAGGAAGCATGGCCCTATAGGGTCAGCTATAGAGAAAGGTACTAAAAAGTGTGGCAGATGTCATTTCTGCAAATATATAGGCAGTAGTTCTAGATATGAACATCCAGATCAGTGAAAGACATATAAGGTTAATATCAAAGCTACTTGTGAAACTGAGCATCTAGTTTATTTGGCCCACTGCACTATGTGCAGTAGTTTCTATGTAGGGAAGACAGATAGGTCTTTGAAGGAAAGAATATGTGGACATATTTATGCCATCAATAAAAAGGATAAAGTGAATGCCCTGGCCAGACACACCATTCACAATGACATGGAACATGTCTTTAAAATTTTGGTTATAGGGAGAACTTATGAGAGCATAAGAGGGGGGATTTACGAAACATCCCTCAAGAGCTTGAAGCCAAGTGGATAATAAGACTAAGAGGTGACAGAGGCCATGGATTAAATGAATATATACCCCTGCATCCTAAGTTAAAGTCTAGGTAGCTTTTTAGGTAAGATGTATAGTGGAACTATTTATATGACAAATGATTTTTCTTATTACAGAATTGCATGTATTTTGAATGATATAAGTGAACAATGAAAATATGTGCAAATACAATATGTTCTTTTGTGTTTCTGAACTTAAATGACATCAAATTTTGAGTCAAAACTCAGATATTTTTATAAATAGGTTCTAAGAAGACGATATATACTTTTAGGTTTTAATTCATCTAGTATGCATTTTGCAGAATGTTGCTTTAAGCTAAAAGTGACTATTTATATTAGAATAATGCATTGGTTGTTTTTAATCATGTGTCCCAAGAGGGCATATATTTAAGACAAGGGTTGTTTTGAAATGTATTAGACATCTGAAGAAGTGGGGTCACCCACGAAAGTGCTTGTGTCGAATAAAGATTTTTATACTGGATTCTACAGCCATCTCCAAGCCCTGTTTTTTTTTTTTGCATTTTACTCTGACTCTGTTTTGTGCAGGACAAGTGAGTTCTAAAGTTTTGGTGGCAGTCTTCTGTTTTATATTTCTAAATGTATGTCTACCTCCCTTAGAAACAAATCGTCATCAGATACCATTCTGGCCAGTCTGACTAGCTGTCCTTTAACAACAGCCTTCTTTTGAAATACAGGGTGACAACTTTGGAAATGTAAATAAGTATTGGAGAAAGTAGATTTCCGATGAAAATTAGACTCTAAGGAATTCATATCATAATTTTTCAAATTTTCCACATTCAAGAATGTAATTTTATTCTTATCATAGGTGTGAACAAACTTTAAAAAAATGGTGGTGCTGTTTATGTACTCCAAAAACTCAATCAGCTTAGCCTCATTGTCCCCCCACAAAATAAATATGTCATCCAAAAAGTGGGTATAGAACAAGAGGCAATCAGAAAATTGTGAATTAAACATATACCCCCGGATTTACTAATCTTTCATGCAGGACTAGCTTAGTCCTGCACGGAAGCGACCATTTAGGAGCAGGATGGCAGCGCGCCATGCATATTAATGATGCGTGCTGCCCGAGTTCCTAAGCTTACATGGAACATGTAAGAGTGGAGGGGGCATGTTTGAGAGCAGAACTCTCAGAATAAACATGCCCCCACAATGTAGAACAGCAGAAAGGGGAATGCAATGAGCAAGACCACTCACGGGTGACCGCATATCCCCACCAACAGTCCCCCTTATGTATAACAGCAACAGAATATAGAAATAAAATGAAGAAACCTTTTTTTTTAAAACATCGAATTACAGCTAACCATAGGGGCATGGGTGTGCTCATCACTAAGCTATGGTTAAAGCAGCTTAAAAGGCTGAAGAGGATAACAAGGAAAATATATGCAAATGAAGCTGCAGAGCAATAGTGTAGTGGGCAAAGCATTCGCCTTACGAGCAGTCATTCCCTGTTCAAGTCCCACTGCAATACATCCAATTTTACATGGCAAAGCATATTATGACCAATATTTTTGTTGCATAACCCACTAAATAACATATATTTATAAACTGGAGTACTGCAGTAAATGCACATGTGAGGTGTCAGGTTAATAATGAATAAGGCACTAGTAAGCAGGTCTAAGCACCAATAAGCAGTAGTAAGCATATCTAAGCACCAGTAAGTGAGTGTAACCCCGTTTGTGCAGTGGTAAGCAATGCCTACACTGGCTAAGCAATTCT
This sequence comes from Protopterus annectens, assembly GCF_019279795.1. Classification (NCBI taxonomy): domain Eukaryota; kingdom Metazoa; phylum Chordata; order Ceratodontiformes; family Protopteridae; genus Protopterus; species Protopterus annectens. The sequence goes on from NC_056731.1 coordinate 20,975,609, forward strand.
CAAGCTAACTCTCTGTAAGCAGATGTAACAGCAGGTTAGCAGTGCTTACCGTCACGCAAACCCACTTACAACTGCCTAAAAGTGCCTTAATCACTCTCTATCCAATGGCCCTCGTTATGTCCATCAACAAAATAAACAGCCATGCAAGTCTTGAAACCAGGACTATATACACCATAGTACCAGTAGTTATCCACCAAGCCATCACAGAAGTACAAAAGAATGAGGCAGTAGCAAACAAGTCCTCACCATAGTATAACCAAACTGAACCTGTGAAAGGCATCAGTATACAGTCATATGTGCCATAACCCACTAGAAAACATAAATATGTGAACTGGAGTACAGCAGTAAGCCCAGAAGTGAGGTGTAATTGTAATAGAGTGTTGAGGTCCCCACTAAAACACAAGGACCCCACAGAGTGTACATACACATCAATCAGGGATACCAGGCCTACATACAAGATGTAATGAATAATAACACAATGCCAAAAAGGCATTATAATGAAAGTCTAATGTAAGCAATGCTAAGCATTGCACAGGCCAGCTAAGGAGGTGTGAGCAATGTGTAGACCAGCTAACTTATTGTGCCCAGTGGTATACGCCTTTAAACAATGCCAACCTTAGGTAAGCAGGTTAGCCCATAGCTTAGCCTTTTCAAAACTCGCCAATTGGGGAAAAGTGTGGGAAATCAGCCCTACATAAACCCAAGATATGGGAATACATCTCATAACTGGTTGTAGCCTCCCCTTGCAGGCACTATGGCAGTAAGAGGAGAAGGAGTGTGTTTCCGGGTGCAGCACTGATGCATCCAGGAGTCCAAGGTCATGGCAGGACTCCTAGTTAAAGACCATGCACAGAGACTGCTGTAGGGCCAGAACCAGGGCCTCCAATATAAGGTGGAGGCATGGGACTATCTTGTCAGTGACCTCACCAGTGCCACTGGCATACCATGAACTGGTGAGCAGGTCAGGCACCACTATGCAGACCTGAAGTGGCAGAAGGGGGACCTCTTGGAGGAGAGGCTCCAAGAGGCTAGAGCATCAGGGGATGTGCCAGACGTGTGTAAGTATCACCCCAGTATGTGTGTAATAATTGCCAGCTCAGATATATCATGGATAGGTATGGCTAAATATTCTTCTTATGTCTCCCACAGCTGCAACGGAGTGGGCTGTGAACCAGGAGGCCCACATCAGCCGCTTGGCGAGGTTGCGATGTGAGGCAGGTCAGTAATACTCATGCTTTTACTGTCATAGGAAATAAAAATAAAAGTAGTAGTAAAATAATTGCTTATATAAAACCTGTATTGTTCAAGGCAAGTACTGCATACACTAGAGAATATGGCAGGAAGAGTCTCATATTGTTTGCATATCAATAAAAGTGTAATATTCTGACAAAACAGGTCTAACTGCTGGACTGCATGTGTATATTTTGGCATCATATGGTAATGTTGATTTGCAATCATGTAATAGTACTGTTGTATTAAGCACTGTTACCCACACCATGCACCATAAGTTGAATGTGTAGGAATGCCTGTATATGACAGGTGTAATCCCCAGAGGCAATTTAGTACAACTGAGAGGCATGTAGGCAATAAACAGGGAAAATGCAGACAACAAAAAATGAATAGCACATGCAACTGAGATGTGAACTGTTGTTTATTTAGCACTCACAGCCATGGTTCAAATCCTGCCAGTGGTACTAGTCTGCATACAGAATCAGACCCTACAACTGTACAGATATGTCCAGAATGTCTATTAAAGTGGCCCATATCTATTGCCTATCAACCTGTCCCCCTGGGAAATCAGTGGGATGATCCCAGACGTATAGGCAGCAAACAGGAAATACAACTGATTGACACACATCTATGACAATAAACCTGGCACACTAGCAACTCCCTGATACCTTATGTGACTAAGAATCCACATATGTCCCATTTACACCCAAACTTGTTAAGCTGTGGTCAGAGTGTGTACAGTAAGAGAGTGAGATGTATGTGCTTAATAGTAATGTGGAACCTGATACTGTGTGTGGGAACATTCAGGTAGTGCTAATAAACATTCCTCCCACAGGTCTGTCAGATAGCAACACTGTGCCCCAAAATACAAGACTGATATGCAGTTGCTCTGAATAATGAGGTATTACACATCACTGTCACCCACACTGTCCTACAACATATAACTGTCTATGAAATCTGTATAAGAGTGTTGTAATACAAGGTCAGAAGGCAAAAGTACAGGGGATTAATAAGACAGAAAGTATATTGGAGATATACAGCAATATCAATATAGCAGACACAACTGTGATGGACAGTGTTTAAGTTGTAGCAGACACAGCCATGATCTGAATCCTGGGAGTGGAATAAGTCTGCATACAGATTCATACCCCACAACTGTACACATGAGGCCAGAATGTCCAGTATATGTGACCATATCTGCTGCCTTATCAAGCTGTGACCAGAGTGTGTACAGTAACAGAGTGAGATGTGTGTGCATAATACTAATGTGTAATATGGAACATTGTGTGGCAACAGTCAGGTAGTGCTAACAAAAATTGCTCCCACAGGTATGTTGGATACGAACACTGTGCTGAGAAATACAGACCAATATGACCTGTACTGGTACTGTCCACCCTAGTATTGTAGGGGATTGTGAGTGTTGCAGTTTGTCTGAATGATAAAGTATCATTAGTCACTGTCATCCACACTGTGCTACATAATATAACTGTGTAGGAAAGTATGTATATGTATGTGTCAGGTCACTAAAGGTGGAAGAGGGCAATATTCTAGATATGTCCAGGCACACCAACATGTGGTCAACACATGGCCAGAGTCTGTGCAGAAAGAGTTGGATAGCATAGTGCAAAACAGCAACCCGGAATCTGAGCCTATGTGTACAGACAGTTAGTCAGTGTTAAACATTCCCTCCACAGGTATACCAGGAGTATACTGCAGGTAAAACCAGTTCATGTGCTCAGTTTCTCCTGAGTGTGATTTTCTACAAGAACTAACTACTTCACATTACCTGTGACCACTCCCACTCCCTCTCCTCCAATATTGTCCCAGCAAAGTTTTTTAAACCCCTGGAGCCATCTTGGCTTACTCACAGTAGCTGTCAATTTCCTTCAGCTCATTGTGTATCTCATTGTAAGTGAGCTTTATTTTTTATATTGCAGTTAAGGTCTCCACAAACTCAATTGTTCTATTGCTTTCTTACTGTCAGCAGTGATACTGTTGCAGAACTGGTCTCCTATTTATACAAGTTGTAGACAAAGTGTTACAATGTATCATTTTCCTGTCTTATTTGGTGCTTAGTGTGCTTCATGCTGCTAGCACTTACAGATGCTATAGTATCAAACTGGGTTGCTACTCCTCATCACATTTGTTTAGTACATACTTTTCAGTTAAAATAAATGCTAAGCAGTGTGACTGAGTGTTCTGTGATTCAGTTTGAAGAAAGCATAAGTTAAATACAGAACACCATATTACTGATAAAAGTCATGTTTTGCTGCCAAGTCAGAGTGATCCTTAGTTATTTTAACTGCTGTACCATGAGAAATACTATAGCAATGTAGATATGTAAATGTCTGTGTTGCAATATTTAAGTACTGTTATATACAATTGCTGTGATAGTTTACTACTGCTGTATCTGTGATAGAACTGTCTCTTTAACTTCATAGGCTACCTAAATTATCTGGTACATAACACTAAGTAAGGTGTTTTTTTTTTATGTCAAGGGCTTCATATGTGAATGCATAACAGTTGCCTGAGCCTTTTGTACTAAACACTTTGTACCTGTGTAAATAGTGTAACATGCTGCTACTCTTAAACCCAATACCCTTCCTGGCTGGGTGATAATTTATTATTTCAGTTACTTTTTACAGCACTTCTCTCTCATTCCCCTTTCAGAGACCTTAACATAATAATTCTTTTTGTCTCTATCTTTTCATTTAGTGACCATGGTCCCTGTGAACGAGTTCTCTCTCAGTCTCCCACTTGCTGAATCCTTGACCAGTGGCCGCATCTGCAGTGAAGAAACCAGCCACAAGGACTCAAGGGCTTTAAAAAGAAAATAAGTTACTGTAAGTGTATAGCTATGTTTCCCTCTTAGCCTGCTACTGTAGAAAGTACCTGGTCTAAAGAAGAAATAACTGGCTCTACCCATGGCTAGAGACTGCAGCTGCTCCCCCACCCCAATCAGCTGTAAATACATTCCTTAGTTGACTTTTTCTTTTTAGTTATCAGTAAACCAGGATAAAGCTCTAGGCGAAAAAACGTAACCCAAGTAGATACACTGGAATTGCCCACTTGTAAAATAGAGGCAAAAAGGTACTTAAACTGACACTTTTTGTCTGCTTCAAACTAGGTATCTACCAAGAAAGGACACAGCTGAAATCAGGTCTCTAGATTGTTTTTCCCTACTAGATTCTAATAACTCCTAACAATTTGGCTATTTAGACACTATCCCTGCAGTGTTTAGCCTGGGGGGTTCTAGCCCACTTCATTTGCTACTCTCACTTTGCTCCCCTCCCTGTCCCCTATTCCCACCCATCCCCAGTACATCTACATTTATTCTTAGCCTTAACCCCACCCCTAATTACCACCATTTAGGCTACACCACTAGTCACCCCTCCCCCGACATCCAACACAATCATGCTACTACCTAATATAATAACAATCCTAACCTGCATAGTTCTAGCTCACATTACATCCTACCAACGGTCCACAGTCACATGCACCAACAACTTCCATTGTACTCTTGAAACACTCTTCCCTCAAACATTTACACTATAACTACACAACCCCTGCCACCAAAAACATCCTCCCAATACACACACTCCATTACCAAACACCTAACACACTCAAAAATAAAATATCCCTAAGATACCATAAGCAATTTACTATGTATATAAAACATATCCTAAACACCCTCTATAAACTAGCCCTCGCTGGAGACATCCATCCAAATCCTGGTCCTCCCAAATCCAACCCAATCACAAACCCTAGTCCAAGCAACCCCCTGACAACTCAACTCCTAGGCAATAATAAAACAACAGACCTACTTATAATGTCCCTAAATATCAGAAGCATATGCAATAAAATCTAAGAACTACATGCCAGCATAAGCATATATTCCCCAGATAGTCTCTTCCTAATTGAAACCTGGCTCAAACCTCACATCAAAAGTGAGGAAATACTTCCACCTGAATACAACATCCTTCGCATAGACAGATTGTCCAAAAAAGGAGGTGGCGTAGCATTGATATTTAAACACCACCTCAATATTCAACTCCTGAACTCATCTGCCCCTCACCACAACAATGAAGAAATCCTTTATGCCAATTTCAAACTAAACCCGAGCAAAACAATCAATATCATAGGATGCTATTTCCCACCAGGGCAAAATATTACACCCCTAGTAAATCTCCTGAGCTGGGCTAATATATCTCTATCCCAGGAAAGCATCATTCTCAGCAACTTTAACATCAACTGGCTATCCTGTAATAACAATCTCCCAACCATTCACCTTAATCTCCATGGGTTCACTCAACTCATCCAATCCCCTACATGAATCAACAAAAACCCTAACAATCATACTTTACTTTAATGGATCCTAGTCAACAAAGCCCCTCACTCTTACCTAGCAGGCTGCTTATCTGACAGTCTTAGAGACCACTCCCCCACTTTTCTAATTCAGTACCACACACACAGTCTCAAGCCCATTATCCACAGGCAAATGCAGAACAAGTCCAAATTCAACCCCAATTCCTTCATCTCCTCCCTGCAAAAAAGTAACTGGTCACCACTAAAATACCTCACCCTAGATGAGGCTGTCCACTTCTTCAACAGTATCTTCCTCTCCATCCTAAACACACATGCTCCTGTAAGAAATGCCAAAGTCAGATCCAGGCATGCCCCATGGTTACAAAAGACCACCAGAACCCTAATGAAATCCAAAGATAAGGCCTGGGAGCACTGGTGACTAACAATAAATAACTCAGATAGGCAATCATTCCTTGAACTGTGCAATAATGCCAAAATGCATATACAATTAGACAAATTCCTCTACTATAAATCCACCGTAAACTCTACCAACCACAACCCTAAGCAATTCTGGTCCACTATTAACACTATCCTCCACCCAGGGAAGGCTGATACTCCCCAGCCATCCATTCCACCCTCCTCCAGCAGTATTGCTGAATCCTTCAACAAACACTTCACTGAAACTATAACATCTCTAAACAAACGACACTTCCCTACAACAGCACCCCAACTCCTAACCCTAAACCCCCCAATCCTCTTTTCTTCCTCACCTCAGTACCTACCTCCAACATAAAAAGACTATTGTCAAAACTTAAACCCACCAAACTCACAGCTGACAACCTCCCCTATGAATACTTGACAATTGCAGCTGATATACTAGCCTACCCAATTTCAATTCTTATCAACTGTTCCATAACAGAAGGCTATGTTTCCTCGATATAGAAAATATCCCACATCATTCCCCTCCACAAAGGCACCCCCTCCACCCACCTCTCCAATTACCACCCCATGGCTATCCTCTCCCCTCTCTCCAAGATTCTTGAAAAATGTATCAACACCCAGGTTTCCAACTACCTCCTACCTAATAATCTCCTCTCCAAAACCCAACATGGTTTCAGGCCATATCACAGCACTACCTCCACTCTGCTCTCCTTCACTAACACTATACTTCATCACAAAAACAATGGCCTCTTTTCTACTGCCATATTTCTAGATCTCTCAAAGGCCTTTGACATGGTGTCTCATGAGCTACTACTCTCTACTCTTCACAACCTCTCCTTCTCACAATCAGCCAGCAACTGGTTCCACAGCTATCTACATGGATGCCAGAAATCAGTAATCTGGGATGATAACCTATCACCTTGCCTCCCAGTTACTCTCGGAGTTCCCCAAGAGTCTATCCTTGGCCCTCTGCTATTCTCACTTTTCACTAATAACCTACATACTGCCACCACACAAGCATCTCTTATACAGTACGCAGATGACTCTACACTCATCTACTCTGCCCCCCACTCTGTCAGAACTGAAACAAATCACACAGGAATCATTATCTTCTGTAGAAAGCTGGCTATCCAATGCTCAGCTCCTACTCAACCCAAGTAAGACAAAACTTCTCCTGTTCCAACCTTCCAAAGCCACCCAAAACACCCCCCCCCCACTTCAACATTCTCGCCAAAGACAATACCATCATCTCTCCATCAGAACACACAAAATTAGTCAGTGTGGAAATCGACGACAAACTTAGATTTGACACCCACATATCTCTCACAATAAAAAAAGTTCACAAGAAACTTTGTGCATTATATTCGAAGCTGCCAATTCTTAACCAAGGTGGCTAGAATCTCCATAGCCAATTCCCAGCTAATCTCCACCCTACGCTATGCATCCCCCATACTTACCAACCTTAGACAGACAGACCTACAGAAGCTGGATGCTTGTTATAACAAAATTGCTAAATTTGCCACTGGAACCTCCAACTGCAGCCATTATTGTACCTCTCTTAAAGAACTAAACTGGCTAGAACTCCCACATCTCCTTCACTTTAATCAACTGACCCTCGCTCATAAACTTATTAATCACCCCTTTAACATCCCTTCCCTTCAAACACTTCTTTAACCCTATCACTCCACTAGGCCCCTAAGATCAAGCAACAAAAATCAACTCACTGTTATCAAACCCAAAAACACAGCAGGAGAAGCCATATTTTCATGTACCATATCTAAACTTTGGAACAATCTTTCATTCTCTATAACTACTCTACCTTCCAGCAGCCTTTTCAAGACTGCACACAAATTCCACTTAAATTTGCACTGGCTTTGTCCTTGTTCTAATCCAGACTAGCACCACCCTTAACCCCCCCACCTAGACTCTTAACCCAACTATACTACCGCCACTACTAACCACAGTCAGAATTAGCTAGTTGTCTTTACATACTTTAAAATCTTGTCTGACTACTTTGTTATTAATATTATAAATGGCAAAAAAAAATCTTAACTTGCAACATTTACTGTATATACTGTTGATAATCAATATCTTGTTATTGTATTAAAGCCAACAACCTGTAATGTTGTTTACTATTGTTGCAACTTTGTATCTCTATTTATCATAAACATGATGTGGTGCTTTTCTCCCAGAGAATCTGTTGAAAAATTACCTGTGTTCAGTTGGAATTTCCCAGTAAACAAATATAAATAAATAAAAATAAATGTGGAATGATGATGACAGCCATATCACTGCCCACAATAAGGCTATAGGGTAATGTAGTAAGACTTGTAAGGTACAGATAACAGCACTGACTAGAAAAGTAATGTGGACAACAGGAATATATTACTTGTTAATTGACATCTTTCTCTCCCCTCCACCTTATCTCCAACAATAAACAATATACCACCCCAACTGGTATGTGCTGAATCTGATAATGTCCAATTGTTTGATAAATATTTTAATGGTTCCCATGCATGTGCCATATTGAATTATTCCAACATTGTTGGCATGGTGCCATCAACGTACCTGCATGTTATTCTTATTACAACTGTGGTTCCATATATGCATGTATTTTGTTTGCTATGTAACTGTTCCGTATCTGATGTCTGGGTTAATGGGAATATCTATGCATGCTGTACTATACTTAACCCTGGAATGTGTTGACTATTACTAACCCATATATGATGATGAAATCTAAACATTATAGCACGCTTGGGAAGGCCGGTCCCAGCGGACCCACATGTCCCATCTCAGCTGGCCGTGGCACCGGGCACCAGCATGTCTGGGGCCCAACCCCAGACCTCTCTGTCCATTGGTCCTGCACCACCTTCAGGTGGAACTGCCTCAGGGGAAGGGGCTCCCCCCTCGTGAGTGGGGACAGACAGGCACCTGTCACCTGTTGCAAGGTTAGGGTCGTGGTATGTAGAGTGATCAACGAGCAGTTTGTTGATCCTCTACGCCAGCTTGACGGCCGCGTGTCATGATTAGAGAGTCAGCCTGGCTTTGTGGCTCAGCCCCCAGCACAGCCACCTTCAGGGCTGTGAAGGTGCAGTGGTGACTGCCCATGGGTGGGGACTTCAGTCCCACTGTTACCACTAGGGGGCTTGTGGGCTTCTGATATCCCAACACCCTTCCCCATCAAGGTGTTTACCCCCCACATGTGTCATATACCACCCCTGTATGTGTCTTGTCAGTCTTGTCTGTTAACCTACCCAACCTACCTCCTCAAATACACCTACTACCGCTCCCCAACATCCCACTCTCACTTGAAAAAAAAAGACAATCTGTTCCCACAAAAATTCTTGCTCCATAAATAGCTGTCCATTTCACACACATGTCCACTGGACACATGTAATCCGGTCTAATTGGCATCACAACTTATTATTGTTGTCCTCACCCCTCTCCCATGGGTTTGAGTGTCCAAATCTACCTCCAAATTCAGTGTATATGCACAGCTGTTGCTATAGAAGAAATGGGCAGCTATGGACCTTCTCTACACCCTTCCTGCACATCCCTAGCTATTTTCCCTACTGTCTTTCCCTCTTTGTGCCCCTTTTTCACCACTTTCCTATCAACCCTTTTTTCTTTTCTTTTAAAGAAATTAGCAAGGGGGTGAGTGGGAGTAAGCACTTTTAAGTAGCAGTAAGTGGGTCTAAGCCTGTTTGCATGGAGGTAAGCACTTTCTACACAGATTAAGCAATTTAGAAGCTATCTGAGTATAGGAAACAGTAACTGGAAGTTATCAGTGCTTACCTCCACGCAAACCTGCTTACAGCTGCTTTAAAGTGCCTTAATTATTCTGTATCCAATGGCCTGTGTTCTGCCCAGCAAGAAAATAAACAGCCTCTGCAAGGCTCGAACCCAGGACCCTGCACAGCATAGACAAAGTGATTTACCACTAAGCCATGCCAGATACACATAAATCTGATGTGTTCAGAAACACATCATCCAGCCCAGTCATGCAACAGTACAGAGAATGTATACCAACATTTAGATGTATGTGTGTGTGTGTAAATATATTAATATCTAAACAGATACAACATATCTATATATATATATTTAGAAATATATACATATATAAATATATATGAACACATATACATGCAAATGCCTGCATCAACACACACACACACACACACACACACACACACACACACACATATATATATATATATATATATATATATATATATATATATGTCTACACCTATATTTCTACATATACACAGCAAGTTACAGATATGTACGCAGATATATATCTACGTAGGTATATATGAACATAGTTATATATATGTAAGCAGATATATATCTATATTGGTATATATAGCCATACATCTGTAGATAGCAATGGTAGATTAACAAAAACATATATGTCCACATGCACCGTTAATGGGGTTGAGAGGCCCCAAGCAATATACATCTTGTACGAATAGGCATATCCCCCACACTGCCAAACATGTCCGCACTCCAGTACACTACCAACTGTTGCAGACCCCATAACCAGGACCTGACCTGACATGAGCACAAGATGTTAACAGTACTACATCCCATTTGTATGATGTCAGGCTGGTATTGGTAACATATCATGCAGTACAGTCTGCCACCCATAAGAAATAAGCTATCAACATCCACAGGATACATATACACAAACACATATATGCAGATACAGATATATATATATATATATATATATATATATATATATATATATATATATATATATATATATATATATATATATATATATATATATATATATATATATATAAATATATGGATCCCTATCACATGGTCGACAGGCCATATGATCGACTTTCATTTGGTCGACAATTCATTTGGTCGACAAGCAGTTTTATGTGGGGGGCTGTGCCCCCCCACACACCCCCTAACTAAATATATCAACTCCAGGGTTGCACAACATTGGGGAGGGGGGCAAATCTGCCTGTTGACCAAATGAATTGTCGACCAAATGAAAGTCGATCAAATGGCTTGTCGACCATCTCAGGTAGACCCCATATATATATATATATATATATATATATATATATATATATATATAGATATATATATATATATATATATATATATATATATACATGGGTCTAGGACTAATGCTCGAGCAGCCATTTCACCAAATGTGAAATGGCCGGGCATACTTACGCAAAAGTGCTTTTCACCGAACAAGCACTTTAGCGTAAGTATGCTTGTTGCTGAGATCGCATTACAGTGGGGGGTGCAGGGGGGCTTGCCTCCCTGTAAAAATGTAGATGCAATGTGTTTTTTTTTCTAACATACTTTAACAAAAGCGCTTTTTCACTGAAAGCGCTTTTGTTAAAGTGTGTTCGATGATAGTAGATTCGGACTGTTGAATTTTCGTTCAGAAGTCCTAGATCCATATACATATATATAGATATACATGCGACTACACATACACATGCAGATATATGTACAGTAAGATACATATGTAGAAGGTGCACACAATATGGAACAGCCTCTATGCTTACGGTTAACATCTGAACAACTGGACACTGTATGGGCCACCCATACAAATGACAATCGTTGCCTGCAACGTACACCCACAGAAAGGTCATAGGAAAAAAACACCACACACATGTTTGCAGAAATGGAAAACCTTTATTTGTGTACCATTAAAGTTCTACATGCCATGTCATATAGCTGTTCAGACATTGACATCCATATAAACAGAGTAATGCAACTGTGAAACAATTATAGTAATACAGTTGTGTGGAAATGTTCACAACTGTTGCTGTCCAGGCCAAGGCCTTCAAAGTGTACAATAGTAAAGACAAATTGGGCCACAGGATACCAAACAATCAACAGTAAGTAATGCAGGTCTATAGTTAAGCAGCCTCTATCTACACTCTGTACAAAACACTAGGTGGCAAAGACTTCAGTTGACCAAATGGGATGTAACTGTTACATAACAAGGCATAACTGACACCATCACAAGCACACTGTCAAACAGAACAGTCTGTATGGCAGGAGGCAGTAGGCCTGCATTAACCCAATTTATGTAATTAATGTAAATATAAGTGACATATACGGTACTGTACATCCAGTTAACTTAAGGCAGCTCACCCATGATACCCCCTCATTTTGTAACTCCCTAGGTAATTTATGGTGCACCCCCCCGAGTCAATAATACAGGGCCATATACCACTGTTACATATACTGGCCTCTGGATTGCATAAGGGCATGCATGTATTGCGTAGGTGAAGCCCACAAATATATGGCCCCAGCCCCACCGTATGTATGGGGGATACAACAGCAGTGGACTGATGTCAGCAATGGCAGTGTGACATACTCACAGCCCACTACAGAACAACCCCTGACAGCATGTCGTATGTGCAAAGCTTGATATGTAGGTGAAGGAGAGAGGCTGGAACACAGGCCCATATGTGGAAAACTGTTGCCATACACTAAGCAAGTCACTGGTGTTACATGATAGTCTGCAACATACCCTTAGTCAGGGAAGTGAGGTTAGAAACATAAATGGATGTAGCCATGTACTGATATCACTCAACACATGCACTGCCAGTGAAATATCTGACACAGGACCTGTGTGGTGGACAGACAAAACATGATAGGCACACCTCTAGCCAACAAGCGGATAGGTCCACAGTTGAGAGCTATGCAGATAGACAGCATTCCAAGGTAAACTAGTATGTACACACACACCCTGTAATACCAGTACTATACAAAGCATAACAAAACATTACTCACACTCTGTCTGTAGTTCTGGAACCTGCTACAAATATGTAGCTGGCCTGAGTGTGCCAGTTGTCCTGTAAGAGGTATTGCTACCTGCTGTCTGTAACACTGATGCCCACACACAGGAAGGATGTCCATCACACAGGAAAGGTAAAGGGACCACGCCCACATGATGTAGGGATTTATAGTAGGTGGTTGCCATGACAGTGGTAATTGGAAGTACTACACAGCAAGCTGCATGCAGTTACCAAGTGTAGGACACTGATTGGTGCAGAGACCATCACCTGATCAAGTGCATCACCTACTAAAGCTAGGCTGCAATCTACTCAAAGCAGCTCAATCCATTCACTGGAGAGAGAGAGAGAGAGAGAGAGAGAGAGAGAGAGAGAGAGAGAGAGAGAGAAAGCAAAAGCGAAAGTGAAAGTAGAAAAAAAACTAAAGCTCATCAAACTAACAGCTGAAGACACAAGCATTTAGCCAGCTGCCATTCATAAAGACATCATTCCCACAACAGGTATCTGAAGTATATGTACATGTATTAGAATGTAGTACCTGGTCGATCATAATGGGATAGATGATGTGAAATGAGTTATTTGTGCCATCAAGTGTTGTTGTGCTGATGGTCAACTGAACAAATACTATGGACAATAGTGTCTGTCCCTGTGGGTAGTGGGTCATAGCTGTTAATTGTGCAGGTCAGCACTGACAGACAAGATGTAAGCCATCATAGTGTATGTTGGGTAATGGGATGTATGTATATTTCATGGCCAATAGCTGGTAGTGAAAGTAATGTCATTATGATGGACATGTGGGAGCCATGGCCCACCACTGGCAGGATTCTCAGGTGAATCTGTAATGTAGCAAGCCAGCATGCCATAGGTGTGTAATATGTTTTCCTGCAATCAGGTCCCACATATACCCCACTAATGTCAGGCCATGTCCATATGTGGCACCTGTCTGTGTTGCAGCAAGACAGAACAATGTAGCTGTGCAGGAAGGTGTTGTGAGATTGTAGAGCTGATGCCTGAATGTACCCCACATATAGGTATGCATATGTGTACATATGTCACATATATAATATATAAGGATATATATGAATATCAGCATGTATGTCCACAAATATACATATATCCATGTGTAGACATATACATGTGCACATATATATATGAGATCACATATCTCTACACATATATAGATATATATCTATATGCAGATGTCTACATATGTACAAACACACACACAAACATATTTGTATGTAAAGACATGTCCCCTATATCACTGCCACAGTGATGTGTGTTATGTGTGAGGCAGCAGTACACATAGCAATACACACAGATATCTACACCTGGCAGTGTGTGCACCATGGACGGGTATGTCACATGTTAGTCCCTTGTTTGTACCACATTGCCCTGTCTGTGAAGTATGCAATGAAAATATGGGGAAGTATAGCAGGTACACATGTGGAGGTGGTCAGGATTGGTAGATATAGAGGACAATCTACAGGGATGGTATGTGACACATGTGGTGGGTAAAACCCATGTTTGGTGTGTGTGGTCTGTGATCTGGATGCCCCATGGTCCCCAATATAGGCACAATGGGAACAAGCCTCCCACCCACTGCCACTCACAACAGCAGTCCACGTCCTGAAGGTGCCTGGTCTGGAGGCTGAGCAGGAGGAGCATGTTGGTCATGTGAATGTGTACTGGGTGCCTCAGACTGATGTAGCTCATCCCTCATGGGTCTGTGGAGCCCGGTATGGAACAGACCTTAGACCTGAGTTCCGGGGACAGGAACATGTCTGTGTGTGCCCTGAGGGGGGGCCAATGTCTCCTGGGTGGTTCCACCTGATGGTATTGCTGTAACAGTACACAAAGAGGCCCCATGTTGGGATACACATGTGATGTGGCCAGGTATCATGGGCAGATGGGTGTGGAGAGATGTCTCAGCTGAACAATAGCATATATACATGTTATTGTGTCACTGTTATAGAACATTTGCTGGCAGTAATAGTCTACACAATCCCAGTACATGTCCAACAGCATGCATAGATATCCCCAATAGCACAGACTGTCAGATGTGCAGAAATCTCAGAGCAGCCATACCACTGGCATATATGTAACCATAGTGGCCCTGACAATGGCATGCAGGTGAATAGTCTGTAACAGGCCAGCAATGATAGTGTCCTCACAGGGGACATGGCTACAATCACATAACAGAAGGTGTGGTACAATACAAAATCTGTCCAAACGGTAGTAAATTTGTAGCCATACCTAATGAGTTGTGTGTACAGTCTGTTGAAGCTGATATGGTGGGGGGAGGGGGTGACAGAGATGTGTATTACGAACTGTGGTAATCTTGCCATATGAGTTGCTCAGACTTATTTCCATCTTTATGTCTTTCAGCCAGAATGGCACATGCACGGTTGCCCACCTTTTCCATTGCTAAAAATAACGTGGTGAGAGGACACATAATCCAGCACTATACACTGCTGTTTGGCAGGCACACACATGAGAAGCAGGAGCAGACCACCCTGTGGAGTGACCTAGTCCACAGGGTCAATGATGTAGGACTGCACAACCGCAGTTATGAGCAGGTCTGACATCATTATACTGACCTGCTTCGCAATGCCCGTGGGCATGCTGCTGCAGTCTGGGGGGATCACCTCGCCACAGGGGGGGGCCATGCCATCCATCCCTACCAACACGTGTAGCAGAGCTCCTGGCCAGCCTCGTGGCACCTACCAATCCGGACCACAAACAACCACTGGACCCTTAAGTGGAGGTGGGTGTCACCCACACACCCGCCGAGGAGCATGCAGGTAAGGACACAGGGTGCATCAGTAAACCACTGTTGTGTAAACATCTGCATTGGTACAGGTAGCTCATGCATATCTGTCATAGATATATTGTGTTGCTGCATTGTAGTGATAAACAGATGTCCAGATGTGGTAGTATTGTGGGAATTTAACGTTGATGTATGGTAGTACTGCACCCAGGCTGTAACAGTGCCACAGGTGTGGCCACTGACATTGCATCTCTCACCCTCTTATGTAGGTCCCTCCAGGATAATAACAAGGCAGCAGCCTGAAGCTGGAAGTATGTTTTATGTAGATGCATGCTGACACACTAGACATGTAATGGTGATGGTATACTCCATGCACACTTCTAACACACCTACCCTGAATGCATGCTGTACATGTGCATCTATTGTTGCTGTAAAATCCACGGTCTCACAGGGGCGACCATGATGGGTATTGGAAGGGTATGTCACATACCTGCATGATAACTAACATCCTGTCATTGTGAAGTGTGTCCACAGGGAGTGACATACTGTTGGTAGACATGGCCTACAGTAGTGATGTTCTGAACTACACCCATATACAGTGCAACACCAGTGTATATACCTGTAGGACAATGCCAACTGCTGCAGAGATACACTATGGCATAAGGCAATACAGTAGTCCACATTATCAGCTTGGTCTAGGATGCAACATGTGGTGTTCAGTGTATGGGGCACTGCAAAGTGACACAAATGTGTAGGGCTTATCTGTCATGCATCTGTATAAAAGCTGAGGGAGGGGGGTCTCAGCATGACACACCAGTGCATTGCAGCAGGGATCCTAAGGATGGTAGGAATGGCTCTATCTGCACATAGTCAGGTTCAGGACCTGTGGCAGCAGTAACCCTACCCACACAGCAATAGTGATGGCATTGTGTAAACACCATGGGATGTGCACATGAGAAGACCTTGCAATCATGCAGAATAGGGGGACATGTGCAGGGCAGAATGAACATACACTGCCAAATGCAGATGGCCCATGCTGGTATACCCCTGCCATGAGCAGTGACTGCAGTAGTACACACAACAAGAAGTGTGATAAACTGTCATGATAAGGATGTGCACACATATGCTCATATGGTGTGTATGCATTGCGGTCAGCAGCCACACACCTAACACAATTTGTAGACACTGCATGTGACAGTACAGGACATATGACACATACTGGGCTTGTGTACTGCTAAGTTATGTGGTGATGTGGTCTCATGGCAGATCAAGGATGTGTGTGTAAAATTAATAAAGGTGTGTACACCCCCCCCCATAGCCACGGTATGCTCTGATGGTTGTTAGTCTAAGAGTATTGCAGTGGTCATACATGGTCTGTTGATGTTAACAGCTGTAAATCAGGCATCAGGCATTCACCAATGACAACAGTCCACATATCATCCCATGTATGTGTTGCTGAAAAACATAGAGGCTGTGAGAAGTAAAGCTGACATAACTGACACAGTACTACACATTCTGCAATGGGTTGTGCACCTGTGAGTTGTGGTGCATAGTACATGGCAGGGTGCAGAACAGGTGCACAGCAATACTGTGTACATGAGTGCAGTTGTATCCAGGGGAAGGGGCATCACCTAGAGACACAGCACATGCATCACACACATGTATACTGTTGCTAGCATGGATTGACTATAGCTGAACTGCATGCTGTTCTGTGCCATATGTTCTGCATGTTGGCAGATGGGTAATAGGAGGACTGTGTGTACTATCACTGTGCAACCTCACCTGTATGTGTGTGGGTGCATCCTGGTGGTTAGTTAGTTTGCCAGCAGGGTCACTCTGGTGAAGTGGAGGGAGGTAGATGCATGTATGATGCGTCTGTGCTTGTGTGTATGGCCATGTATGCACATGTGTGATTGTAGGGTGTTCATATGGCTTTACCCCCCTTTGGGACCATGCAGTACATGGACTGTCATGTTACACAACAGGAATACCTGTCATGTGTGTAATCACAGGACAGCAAATAGTATAATATGCTCTGTAGCATGAAACATGCATCCAGAGGGAAGGTAAACTCCAGGTACACACTTAATATCGCATTCAGCAGAGAGGTCACCTACAACCCACGTATGCAGCTCTACAGATGCATTGGGGAAGTAATAGTCAACACCAGGGAGCATATCCAAATATAACAAGTGTCACATGATGGGCTGACGGAGCAGCATATCTGGCATGTACTGAGCATTACATACACATGACACACCATTGGGAGGTATTATGGATGCAACATACTAGCCCAGACATATAGGGGCCATGCACATCATTTCTGGCCATACAGAAGGTGCATACTAAATGACAGCAGTGAGGACATGTAAATCCACTACACACAGGTCAGGCAGGTAAAGTAGCAACAGGCTTTGTGTTGTGGCGCTTGTGTGGGCATTTAGTGGACTGTGATGTTAATGAGTGGTATCAATGTGTGTATGTTAACAACTGTGATGCAGGATGGGGTAACACATGAACATATATGTAGGACTGTCTGTAAAGCCATGGACAAGTAGGTATTACGGAGGTGTGTGTGTGTGTGTGTGTGTGTGTGTGTGTGTGTGTGTGTGTGTGTGTGTGTGTGTGTGTGTGTGTGTGTGTGTCTGTGTACTGTTAGGCAATGCTGTACAGGTTTTAAATTGCATTTATTGTTTTCCCCCACAGGTGGTGAGGGGGGTCAGGGTCCCTCCTGCATGCAATCTGATGTAGGTGTCCATACAGACACTAATGATGATGATGATAATAATGTTGAGGCACAGGTGAGGTTGTCAGGGGCCAACACTGCACCAACATTTGACGTCCCCCTTTTAGCCACCCCACCCCCACACACAGTTTCAGTGCCTTTACCGACCCCATCACCAGTGGCCATAGTAGAGGGACAGGTGGCATTCAGTGGCAGTGCACAGGAAAGTGTGATAACCATGCCTACTGTATCCGGTCGCAGCAGGCATAGCCGGATATCTGGCAAGCTGCCATATAGTCAAATGTCCCAGGGTGCTCATGGTAGGGCCACTGGACATCATGCCCCTGGCAGAGGTAACATAGATGCTACCAGCAGAAGCATGTTTCAGGCTGTAATGGTGGCGCAGTCATGTATTGACTGTTACACCAGGCAGGGCCTTAGGCTGCAGAGGGCTGCTCTCACATCTGTAAGCAACAACCTCCATGAACTATCAGCTGCCATCTGTGCTTATATCGAGCACACGAATAGACTGCATGATGAGATGATAGCCCTCATCAGCCATGGTGTGTCTGTGCTTCAACGTGTGGTGGGGATGTGGCAACTCCTACGTGGACGTGGGCCAGCAACACCAACAGCTGGCAGGCAACATGGATGTGCTAGGACACCAATGGGCTCCCATAGTGGCAGTAACAGCCCCGACAGTGCGAGGGGTGTTCTGTCCACACCACACCACAGCAGGCCATGTGCATGTGGTCCTAGCCAGTCCTAGGAGGGACCTGGTACCGGCAGACAAATGTCATCAGCAGGTGAGAGCAGCACATCGGGGCCTGTACCTGGATGTGCCCACGGATCCCCTGGCAGGCATAGTTCACGTGTCCATGGCTAGAGGCAGTGAACTGCACACCCTGCCAGGTATGGTCTGCAGCTGCCCATAAACACCTGTGTAGGGCAGCCACATGGCAGAACTGTGTGCATGCATACCCACACACTATGCAAACACACCTAGGGCAACCCCATACCTACACACACACCACATCACCTCAGCTAGCTCCCCAGAATACACCCCTCACCCACACACATGGTGTCAAATGTATGGCCCACCCTCGGCTTCTGGCAAACCAACACCACACCCTGTGCATATAATACCTGTGCCCCATCCCTGTCATCCATACCATCGATGCAGGAACAGGCTAATATGGTTCTGATGCATACAGTGACTGTACAACAGTGTACCACAGTCCTGCAGTGTAACATGTTGTAGGGAGTAGAGTGTGAGGCATATTTTACATGTAGTGTAGCCATCCAGCAATAATGCTTTATAGCTGTTAGTAATACTGGTTGGTTGTGGTCTCTATAATGTTATCCAATTGTGTTGTAGGTGCACATGTGTCAACACTAGGATGCCCTGTGCATATAATGAAACCTGTGCCCCATCCCTGTCATCCATACCATCAATGCAGGGACAGGCTGATATGGTTCTGATGCACACGGTGACTGTACAACAGTGTACCACAGTCCTGCAGTGTAACATGTTGTAGAGAGTAGAGTGTGAGGCATATTTGGCAGGTAGTGTAGCCATCCAGCAATGATGCATTACAGCTGTTAGTAACACTAGTTGATTGTGGTCCCTATAATGTTATCCATGTGTGTTGTAGGTGTACATGTGTCAGCACGAGGATGGTCTTTAGTCATATTGCATAACGGGGTAAGTCAGTGTGCTGACGCTATGGCTGTAACATATCTGGGGTAAAGTTAAACACATTTCACAGGTTACTATACCGGTTATTGCCTGTGCCACATGGACAGGTGGCCCTCTGAGCCGTGTATACCCTGCAACCTGATGTAGACCCATCCACATACATGCGCATTGTTACTTGCCAACACTGGGACTAGACCTCTACCTAGCTATGTCGTGATACTGACACATGTGCCTTACAATGCCCACACTGCACAGCGTTTAGGGTGAGGTGTGGCCCAGGTTACATGGCACATGCAGAACATCCTCCAGCATGTACAGTATGCTAATGGGGGATATCATGTGTGTATTTGGATGATACGTAGTGTGACATACCATTATATACACATTTACAGACATATAACAGCCAGACACACATCTGAGATACCAGAGCCTGTTGCTGCTAACTACCATGACCATGTCTCCAATGTGTTACAGGTAGGCAGCATACATCACATGCATAACTGGCTTGGATTGTGGTAACAGTTACCTGTATGATTGATGGTGACAGTGGTAACCATAATGTGGTAATGGGGCATATACCTGGTGTACCTTGGTGTAATAACAGTGTACACAGCTTCCACATCCCTCACTGGATATTGTACTCCCTGAAACCCATGATGACACTCTGCCATACCCACTATCACACATTGGTCATGACTGCAATACAACCCATAGTATACCCCAACATTGGTACTACTAGGATATGCATCTCATGCACATGCCACATGCATAGTAGGGCATCAATCAAGCATAGGTTGCCTGTACATATTCCAGCTGGATACCTGCCATCTGCACATCTGTACAGGGACTGGCAGTCATCAGCTTGGCAGGCAGCTATGGAGTAGCATGAGTGCATTGACAGAACAGTAAGGAGTATATACTGTGACACAGCTCACACACCAGGGATACAACAGGGAGGCATCTGTGTCCAGCCATGCTTGCAGGTGTGCCTATTGTCAGTACTATATTAAGCACTCTGCTCTTGTCTGGGTTAGCACTGTCAACAGTAGTACTGCCATGATACACTACATTCCAGTGTGACAGCACGTACCCTGGGCTACTACACCTGTATGTCACACATTCACATGGATAACACTGCTGCACAAGCCACATATATGTCAGTGTCACTCACATGACACTTACACCCCTTGCTACTGTAATGGCAGCACATAGGTGCATGTATTGTACATGGCATTACATGCACTTATTACAGGTTATCAGGCTAGGTTGTGTGCCCTGGTTGCCAGGGCTAAGCTATGCTTAGCAAGTATCAGCATTGCTGCAATATAACAGCTAAGCTGATTTGCACACTGATGAGTGCTGCCTACACTGTGTAAGTGCCAGTACATTTACCCATGGCTTAGCACTGCTTAGCTTCACGCAAACCCACTTAAAGCTGCTCAAAACTGCCTTAACCACTCTGTATCTGATAGTCCTTGTTCTGCCCAGCAACAAAATGAACAGCCCTTGCAGGTATTGAACCCAAGACCTTTTACACTGAAGTCACAGCACTTAACCACTACACCATGATCACTGTGGAGACAGCTGTTGTTTTACCAATATAGCTGCCAATAAACATACTTAGTAGTATTGTACAATTGCCTTTAGTTCCTAATTTGTGTAGTACTTGTTATTAATATGACTGTTGCATCACATATGTTGTTTTATCATTATGTGCAAATAGCAGATACATACGGTGAGATACACGTGGGAGGGTATACACAATCATTATGTTTACTCATGACAGGAATATGGTTGTATACATATCATAGGTGTATATATGTCTACATGTACGTACACATGTATACTCAAACATATGTCTGTATACACATATGTATAGTGTAACATATATATATGGCCATGTGTACATCTCTTCATATGTATATGTGTGTGTGTGTGTGTGTGTGTGTGTGTGTGTGTGTATATATATATATATATATATATATATATATATATATATATAGTATATGTATATATACATATATATATATATATATATATATATATATATATATATATATGCGTCTATATAAGTTTACGTATATGTATATATAGATATATGTGTGCACAGCTATATATGTATGCACATCCTATGTGTACAGATATGCCTAGTTATGTTGGTATATAGATATATATATATATATATATATATATATATATATATATATATATATATATATATATATATTACTATATGTGCATACATATCTATTCTGATATACCTACTACTGTCAATATATCTGTAGATATCCATATGTATATGTGCATATGTATGACTATCTGTATATGTGTAGACATATATTGTATATGTATATATCTAGGTGTGTATATGTGTATCTAGTTACATATACATATCTATCTATATATGCCAATATGTATATGTGTAATTATATATATAGATATCTGGATAATTATATGTACATATATTTTCATCATATGTCCTGAACATGGAGTATAGCCCTACCCCAGCCCCTATATTCCCAACTTCATAGTGCAAGGGGATGTCAGATATGTATAGCAAGTATACTAGTAGATTATTGCTACTTTAATTGGGATTGTCTTCACAGACATGGTGTGTGTGGGAGGTCACATATGCTTTTCACATGTGTGCCATTGGCTACTGACAGACATCCTAAGGACATCATAGTACAGTACTGCAGCTAGCACATAATGTCCCTGTGGAATGCAGCAGAGATATTGGCCAATATATGTGGACATTGTGACATACTCTGCACAGTCCAGAAGTATACATAGAACCCCTTAGTGCAATACATGTGGACCATGCCTGACAATATGGATGTCAACAGCCATGTAGATGTGTATAACACATAATGACTGGTATGCATTTGCCAACACAGGTTCATAGGCTCATACTAGGGTATCTGTCCTAGGGCATTTATAAGCCTAGCCAGAGTGTGTTTGGCTTTCGCCACCCATTTTAAATTAATTTTGCTATGCCCTTTTTCGAAGTTAGTATACTGTGCCTCTGTCTAACAGTGACACAGAAGTGATACCCGGGGTAAACCTACGATCCCCCATCCACTCATCAAGATTCCTCTTGAAGAGATTCAATGAGGGACTCTGCCTAACCTGCACTGGGATTTTATTCCAGAGTGAAGGGAGCCTCTGGGTTATGAATCTGTCCCTCCAGCATGTCCTATTTATTTCAGTGCTGAGGTTCAAGTCTCTCGAGTGCGTAGCTTGATGGAATTTGGATTTTCTGAGGTACAGCATGTCCATTAATTTCGGGTTGGACATGGCTTTATACGTCAGGCACAGATCGCCTCTGAGCAGGCGGTATGCCACTGAGTAGAGCTGGAGTTTCTTTAACCGGGCAGCATATGGCATCTGTTTGAGCCCTTTGATCCTCTTGGTGAGGTACTTTTGGGGTCTTTCCAGTTTCTGCAGGTGTCTGGTAAGGTACATCCCAAAAGGGGCATTATACTCAATTATGGGCTGATGAGGGATGAGTAAAGAGGCACGATGACCTGTCCTGATCTAGATGTGAATCCCTTCATGATTAGGTGGGCTATATAAAATGTTTTTCTTACCACTTTGGCCACGTGGTTGTCAAATGACAGATTGCTATCAACTTGGGTCCCCAGGTCCCTAATTACTTCTTCCGTACTTAATGGATTACCACTTATGTGGTAATTTGTGAGCACTTTGTTTTTGCCAAAGGGGATGACTATACACTTTTTGGCATTTAGCTTGAGGCCATGGCTCTGGCACCAGTTGTCTGTTTCTATGAGGCCCTTTTGGAGGATGCTTGTGTCAGCTGGAGAGTCGATTATGGCTCCCAGTTTGCAGTCATCTGCGAACTTGGTGAGCCACAGTCCTTCCGTGTTGGCCTGCACCTCTGAGAAATATATACCGAACAAGAGAGGTCCCAGGACTGAGCCTTGTGGGATGCCACTTGTAACTGGTTTGGAGTCTGACATGACTCCAGCAATTCTAACCATGTGGGTTCTGTCCTTGAGCCAGTTTGCAACCCATCTAGTGACATAGGGGTTTATATTTAAGCTGGTGAGCTTATCTATAATGCCCGAGTGGGGTATTGTATCGAAGGCTTTTGCGAGGTCTAGGTAGGCTGTGTGGACCACCTTCCCCTCGTCAATGGCCTTGGTGACTGTTTCAAAGAAATCGACCAGGTTTAAGAGGCAGGATCTGCCCTTAACAAAGCTGAACTGGGTAGGATCCAGTGTCTGTAGGTCCCCAATATCTTTATTTATAAGGTCACTGATGATCCTTTCCATAGCTTTGCAGACCAAGCTAGTCAGACTTATGGGGCGATAGTTTCCAGGATCCGTTGAGGCACCACCTTTGTGGAGAGGGACAACCGTTGCTGTACGCCACTCTTTGGGTACATATCCTGTAGTAAGGCTGAGATTGAACAGTAGTTTTATGTTTGGGTTTAGCTCTTCTTGGAGTTCATGTAGGATGCAGCCCAGGACACCGTCTGGTCCTACTGATGCTGTGTTTTTTGCTTTGTAGAGGGTGGCTCTTACCCGAGCATCTGAGATGTCAGGGGGGCAACACTCTGCTGGGATAGATATTTGCTCTTTTGGTGGAGGGGGGGGTTTGCGCTGTAACTGTCAGCTAGGATGTTGGCAATGTCTCTGGGTTCGGTGTATTTTTTGTCATTTTGGACTAATTCTGAGCATATCTGGGAATTCCCACCCAGGTTTCTAACATAACTAAAGAAAGCCTTGTGATTATCCTTAGTGTCCTTTGCAATTTTTCTCTCAAAGCTGGCCTTAGACGATTTTATGGGTGCCCGTAGTTTTTTGCTAATACTGATCAGAGATGCCTTCCCTTTTTGGGATTTTGCTCTATCATGTAGTAGCTTCCTCCTTCTATTGTATAGTTTGTTTATGGCTGGTGTCCACCAGACAGGGCGTCTGCCTTTGGAGGACTGGGTCTTGGTTTTATTTGGGATTGCATGATCCGTGCATTCCCGAAGGTGTTCATAGAATGCGTTTATAAAGGATTCTGCGGTCTGGGCCGTATTTTCCACAGGCCCAGGGGCTTTGAAGGATTCCACCTCAGTTTTGAGGAGTGTGAAATTTGCTTTAGAGAAGTTTTTCGCTGTGGTTTTCTGGGCAGGGGGTGGGGTCGGGATGTGAATACCTAGTGAGATTAGTTTATGGTCTGATCTTACCAGTGAGGGATACACTTCTGGTCTTGAGCCTAGAGTCCCCATGTTGGTGATGATCAGGTCCAGTATGTTTTCCCTCTTCTGGGAGTGGTAACAAGTTGTTCCATAGCATTTGAGTTTATAAATTCTAGGAACCTTTGGGCTAGGGTGTTGGAGCTAGAGTAATGCTCCCAGTCTATGTTTGGGTAGTTAAAGTCTCCCAATATAATGGTGTTTGGAGAGACCTTCATATTTTCCAGTGTTCTCAGGAAGGCCAAGTGGAGTTCCTGGGTTTGGGAGGGTGGTCTGTAGCAGGCTATAAACTGGAAGGCAGTTTTACCCACTGTTAGTTGCACATGGATAGTCTCTGATGCTTCGTGCTGTGCCACCAACCTGGAGGTGTGGGTATCTTTGACGAATATTGATACTCCCCCTCCTTTTGTGGTTCGGTCCAAGTTATGCATTCACACACCCATCTGTCCTGACACATAATAACCGCTGGCACAGGGGTGCCATGGCCACATACTACCCACTAGATATTGACGTACATCTGTACAGCATCCCACTGCTCTATCTGACATACATGACTATTAAGGGAGGCCAGCAGCAGTACATCCGGCAAGTATCTGGACATGACATCTCACTTGGTAAGTATACTAAGCTGCTAGGCATGTAACAATGCACTGTGCAGGCTACAGGCAGACTGGCTCAACATTGGCCTACATCTCGTATGGGAAGATGCCAATGTACCTGCATATAGAGCAGGATTTACTGGCATGTCATAGCACAGGGTAAAATACACCTGTGTCAAAGTGCATAACCGCAACCAATTTGAACACAGCCACAGCCACATATGGTAAGCTAGCACAATATTACAGTATATGGACTATCTGTTCAACATCATCCTCATATGTGCCAGTCACAGACTAACCCAACATATACTGGGCTGCTACACAGTTTGGTCTGATGCCTGTCTGTGGTATGGGACATGTGTGTGTGTGTGGCCCTACAAACATGTAAGGCAATATGGTAACATAAAGTGGAGCAGCATGTAACATCAGATAGGATGGGACCTAGAACAATGACATCTACCACAGTCTGTACACAGGCCAAAGTACATATTAACAATACACACACTGTTAACATTCAGCATAAGTACACAGACCTCGGTACTGTAGGAACAACCACAGAATGCCAAGGTTATGTCATCAAATATAACCTCTACTGTACATAACATGTGTAGCAGTCTGATATCTCACTGGCTTGTTATCAGATATAATGACACTAATTATGGTGTACAGCACATAGGCACCTCTTAATGCACGACATATGTACAAAGGTTGACAGAGTTGTGGCTGGAAGCACATACACAGGGCCAATATTGACATTTTGCTGTGATAACCTCATACATTTACTGTTGTAACAGCGTTTGTTGCAACATATGTCCTACGAGGGATATGAAGTCAGTAACTGTCATGGCTTTCACCATCTACAGACTGCAATCCTCACTCTACCTTCTGCAGTTCACAGATAGATGCTCTATGGGTAACACATGACACCAAAGGCACAACACACTGCCAAGTCTGCAGATGACCCTACAGATGGAGATTCCTCATAAACATAGAACTGACATGGCAAGTATTAAAACATGTAGAACAGCCATATCCACACACACACTGTTAAACCAACATTACTCCAAACAGTATAGCAGCACTTACAGTCTGTAGTCAGGTCAGGCACATCCCCCTCCTGTGCGTTGCCCTGTTTCCACAGTGTATGTTGTTAGAGGTAAATCCCCAATCCATCTGAGATGCTGTTTGCCAAAGAACAGATCTAGTTCCTGCACACAGTGGATGAATAGGGCCAGCACCAACATGATGTTCCTAGATATTGGAGTGTGTTTACATGCAACTGGCTATGGGAATGTTACCACAGCTGTTCCACATGCAATCAGCTAGGGGCGGGCTGCAATTTGTGCAGAGGCCATCAGCTGATCATGAGCATCACTTAAAATGCACATGCTGCTGCCTAAGCAAAGCAGGTGTATGTCTCCACATCCATCAGAGAGGGAGTGAGAGAGGTAGACAGAGGCAAAGACAAGTCAGGGAGTGGTTGGAGAATAAAACTTAAGCATGTTTGTGTCACACACCTACCAGCACAGGGTATCAAACCCCTGATGACTATGTAGTACTATCATATTTCTATGCAGTTATTAAATGCGCCATATAGGTTACATGTTGTGGACTCCACAGAACGTATATGGGATGGTGAGTGACATCTGCAACAGGGATATGGTAGCTATACGGAAGGTGTAATACATGTGCCTGTCCCCATGAACAGGTGCCAGCGTCAACAGAGCCACATTCTCACAGGGATGCTCACACATTGACACACTTGGCAGGGCCAGGAATACAACCCATCACTAGTGAGATTGCCACAACACATTACTGTGCAGGTATCACATGCACCACTGGAGTCATACAGAGGTTATATGGGCAAAGGGTATGGGGAGGTGTCTGACATCAGACAGCATGCTGCAGTATGCCAATGGGGGTTGTAGTGAGTGTGAATGTGAACATACGCATCATACAACACACACACACACACACACACACACACACACACACACACACACACACACACACACACACACACACACACACACACACACACACACACACACAGGGTGCCAGTACTGACATGCATGAGTGCATTGATTCACGGGTGTATAGTGATGAACTGCATCAGACGGCTATACAAGGCAAGGTGATGGGTACATCTTGGCATCAGGCCACATGACAATGGTCTGCATTGTGGCTCAGGGATATAGATTCTGGAATTGCCCACACAGGTGTGTATTGTATTCACCATCCAGTCACCTGGGTGACTAATGCATGCGGGCAATGATGTGCATTGCTTGCCATGTATGTGCTCCTTAGTCCATGGCATGGGTGATGTCTGTGATGTGCACACCTCCCACATGCATGTACAGTGACATGTGGAACTGTACCTGGGGTGTCTGGCCCTTGTTGTGTACACAGATTATCATCAGATGTGCCAGTCCTGGCTTCATGAACTGGTAATGGACAGCAGGTTTACCCTGCACCTACATTGATTAGCATGCTAATGGCATTCCCTGGTGTCAGTGGCATCTGTCCATACAGGGCATGCTTTCAGCCATGGTATGTCCTTTGTGGGTCACATTTGATGGCACCACAGGTATTGCAGGTGTCCAGTGGGGAGCATGAGGGAAGGTGCACTGTCTGCATATACGTGCCTATTGGACAGATGGACAGGGTGCCATGCCCTCTGTAGGCCACTGCAATCACTCCATAGTTACTATCAGCATGCAATATGCAGTGTACTGGCAACAGAGCGGCTGGTGCCTAGGCAAGTGTATTTGTGTATGAAGCGCTGGTTGAGAGTGTTGTCTGGCTAATACTAGGGTTGCTAACTTTGTTTGCCTGGCCTTGATGTCACATGCATGGGTATGGATCTGCAGCCCAGCCTATTGGCTATTTCACATCTGTTATCCCTGTATGGTGGACATTGTGATATATACTAAGGCCATCGTATAAGAAATTTGCAAAACCAACTCCACATTGGGCCCAGTTGTTACACACTCACTCCACACAGGATATGAGTTACAAACACACACACACACATGTCATGTCTGGGATTAGAACTCCTAACTAACTATTTCATTACACTACAGCTGTACGCAGTCATAGTACGAGCCAAAGAGATTGCTAGAGTACTCATTCCCCAAAGGTGTATTTCACATTGGATGACATCAGCAGGATTGCCAAAGTAGGGCATTCGAATTGTACTGAGTGTGGCTAGGCTAAAATGCACTGCTCCATACACAGACATTGAAACACACACAAAACAATTGCAACTGACATGCATGGGTATAGAACCCATAACAGAGGTTTATATCACACTGCAGCATGAAGCTGTTATAAGATGCAGCATGGGGATTACTGGAGAACTCCTTCCCCAAAAATGAATTTCACAGTAAATGACATCAGCAGGATTGCCAAAGTAGGGCATTCGAATTGCAGAGAGTGTGGCTAGGCTAAAATGCACTGCAACCTACACAGACATTGAACACACAAAATATCCACAACTGACATGTGCGGGTACAGAACCCCTAACAGAGGTCTATATTACACTACAGCATGAAGCTGTTATAGGATGCACCATGGGGATTATTGGAGAGCTTGCTCGCTAAAGGTGTATTTCACAGTGAATGACATCAGCAGGATTGCCAAAGTAGGACATTTGAATTGTAGTGAGTGTGGCTAGCCTAAAAGGCACTGCTCCCTACACAACATCGAAACACACACATAGCATCCAGAGCTGCCATGGGTGGGAAAAGAACCCTGCCAGAGTTTTATATCACTCTACAGCAGTGCACAGTTATGGCACATGCTACAGAGATTACTGGGCTACATCCTTCCCAGAGGTGTATTTCTAGGTGGATGACATCAGCAGCCTTGCCAAAGTATAGCATTCAAATTGTATGTAGTGTGACTACCCTAAAAAGCATTGCTGTCTACACAGACAGAGTCAGATAGACACACACACACTTGCCATATCTGGGATTAAAAAACCTACCTAACTAATTTTCATACTACAGCAGTACAGAGTCATAGGACGCACTACAGAGATTACTGGGCTACAACCTTCCCAGAGTTGTATTTCTAGGTGGATGACATCAGCAGCCTTACCAAAGTAGAGCATTTCAATTGTAGGGAGTGTGACTACTCTAAAAAGCATTGTTCTCTCCACAGACACACACACACACTTGCCAAAGCTGGGATTAGAACTCCTCCCTAATTATTTTATCACACTACAACACTATGCAGTTATGGCACATGCTACAGAGATTACTGGGCTACAGCCTTCCCAGAGTTGTATTTCTAGGTGGATGACATCGGCAGCCTTACCAAAGTAGAGCATTTTAATTGTAGGGAGTGTGACTACCCTAAAAAGCATTGTTCTCTACACAGACACACACACACACTTGTCAAGGCTGGGATTAGAACTACTCCCTAACTATTTTATCATACTACAGCAGTACACAGCTATGGCACATGCTATGGAGATTAATGGGATACAATCTTCCCAGAGATGTATTTCTAGGTGGATGACATCAGCAGCCTTACCAAAGTAGAGCATTTCAATTGTAGGGAGTGTGACTACCCTAAAAAGCATTACTCTCGACACAGACAGTGACAGACACACACAGTTGCCTTGTCTGGGATTTGAATTCCTACCTAACTATTTTATCACACTACAGTAGTATGAATGCATGGGGTGCACCATGGAGATTACTGGGCTACAACTCTCTCAAAGGTGTATTTCACAGTGGATGACCTCAGCAGGCATGTCATAGTAGGGCTATGGGGAGGGCAGTGTGTGTGCATGGGCCATAACCCATTCATCTAGAGGTTGACACACCACATGTGGGCGCACACAGGGACATATTTCATAGGTACGTGTATATATAGCTGCTAGATGACTACATCCTTGTTCAGTCATGTTGCACAGCTAGCACAGGCACCATATAGTCTGTAATGCTGACAGATACTGGCCGCTAGTATGTGCAGTGAGTGACATCTGAACCTCATGTGGTTGGGGGCCCTTTAGCTTTGTGCTGGGTGGGACAGGCCTGGATGGCTCCTTGTCACAATCTCCCTCTTCCACACATCTATGTACATCTACCTTTGGCTTATTATAGTGTGTTGTCCTTACATATATGTCTGTATTCCTATCCACTGTGTGTGCAAGGCATGAGTGGTGCATACTGATGAGTGTCTGCACTAACAACTGCGATTGCAAGATATGTCTGGTCCACTGATGTTTGCAGACATGGGCTTCATGTGTTTAAGTATGTGTGCATGCCCAGTATGACCTTTCAGTATGTTGTTAACTGACATTGCCTTCATTTCTCTAAGTGTGTGAGCATGCCCAGTATGCCCATCTGTATTTAATGTGTGGATTGAGTCCAGGTAGTTTGTACTGCAGTGGTAACCTTTGTGTTGTACACCAACAGGTAGCATGCTGTATCTGCAGGGTATCCATCAAGCATTTGGCATTGACTGTTACTACATTTCTGCATAGGATGGGGGGCTCACCTGACTGTTACTACATTTCTACATAGGAGGAGGGGTACACTGACTTTTTCTATATTTCTACACAGGATTGGGGGGCACACCTGACTGTTATTACATTAGAACATAGGGTGGGCGGGCTCGCCTGACTATTTCTACATTTCTACACAGGATTGGGGAGGGCACACCTGACTGTTGCTACATTTCTACATAGGATGGGGGGGCACACCTGACTATTTCTATATTTCTACTCAGGATTGGGGGGGGCACACCTGACTGTTATTACATTACTACGTAGGGTGGGGGGCACAACTGTCTATTTCTACATTTCTACACAGGATTTGGGGGGCACACCTGACTGTTACTACATTTCTACATAGGATGGGGGGCACACCTGACTATTTCTATATTTCTACTCAGGATTGGGGGGGGCACACCTGACTGCTATTACATTACTACGTAGAATGGGGGGGTACACCTGACACTTGTACACATTTGCTATTACTGTACTGGTATGTCAGGTACTCCATTTCATTCTGTATTCTTCCCTATTATGCTGATGAGAGGCATACCAGTGTACTACAGATTATAGCTTTGGTTGCCCTACATATTAGTGTCTGACACCATACCCTTCACAACTAACATCCCACTGCCTGACCTGCTGTAGTCTGTCTGTGTAGGCCTTGGGAGGAGGTTAACCATAGCCATCATTCAGGGGCCATAGCACAGGCTCTGTTTGGGTTTGTCTACACCTGTCCTGCTGGCTGAGACTGTTGCTGGGTATGTGAACCAACCTGACAGGCATGTGTGAATCATATGGACACACGTCACTCAGGACATTTCCTGCAGTGGGTTTTGTCATCCTGTGTAGTACTGACTACTATGGTGACTCCAGTATGCGATACAGATGTCATGCTGCCACTATGGGTGTCTACTGTCTGCTGCCATAACATTCAGCCACCCAAATCCCTAGCTTAATCACATCCATGCCATAGATACAGGTAACGACACGTTGTGCTCCATTTGGCAATTGGTAGGTTGATTGACTTACCTTGAGGGTGTGCCAGACATGAGGATGGTGCTGGAGGGCTGCCTATGTCAGAGGCACATAGTGCACTCCCTATACATTGTTGAGCACAGGTAGTGTCATGTTTGGCATCCCTTTTACTGTATTTGCGAGTCAGAGGGAGGTGTCATTTCCTGGGTCCCTACTGTGTCAGTGTATGTGCTATGTGTTGTCTCTCCCAAAATGCCATAATTAAATTGGAAAATATGGGGGCACAAGATGCCCCCATAGCTACTCCAGCAGGTTGTCTGAAAAGCTGACCTTTGAAGTACAAAAATTTATTTAACACCATCTCCATCAAATTAACCAGTACATTAATACGGTCCTGAGACACTATCTGTAATTCAAATAAAATGTATTCAAACCATCTTAAACCCACTGTGTGAGGGATAACTGAATATAGATAACATACATCTATAGTAACCAGTAAATATTCTTTTCCAAACTGTATTCCAGATAGTTTATATAAAAAGTCCCATGAGTCTCGACATATTTGAGGAACCAATGGGATGATCTTCTTCAGTTCATAGTCTATAAACTTCGAAACATAATAGGTTTTACTTCTTTTTCTATCCACTATTGGTCTAAGAGTTGGCTTAAATTCATCCTTATGGATCTTAGGTAACCCAAATATTCCTGCTACCACAGGATGTTTATTGTGCAAATATTCAAACTCGTTCTCATTAATCTGGCCCTGCATCAACATGTCAAATAACTGGGCATCTATCGTACTATAAGCAATATTCAGCTCATTTTTTGATATTTCAACATAACCATCTGCAAACAATAAAACATTTATCCTGTTCGCGTAGTCAACTAAGTCCATGATGATCACCCCTCCCACCCTTGTTGGACTTCATGATTCTCACACTTTTATCATTAACAATGTCCCATAATTAAATCTATTTTATCTTTAATAAGATTATAAGAAGGATTTTTAACCAGTTCATTCAAAATTCTACATATAACCCTTTCACATAGTGATTCAAACATTGATGATACATTATTACATAGAGGGTTACAGAAACTGCACCTTTTAAGCCCGGTAGAATCACCAGAAGTGGTCTTTTCAAACCAAACTGACAAATTGCACCTCCTAACAAACAATTTTAAGTCCAACAACATTTGTCCAATTTTTGCTCTTGCTGAAGAGTCAAAATGAAATCCTTTGGATATTAAATCAGCATGTTTGCAATCAAAATATCAACTAGAAAAGTTATACAAAGTAAAGTCTGAGTCCATATTGAATACTTTGGTTAAAATGTCCATATCTGGCTGTAAACTGTTCAATATTTCCGTCTTGTTCACTTCTTCTTCTTCTTGAAGTTTGTCTTCGGACGGGAAACCTGTTGCTGGTAAAAATCCTCATTATGAACATTAGTATGGTTCCCTGCTATATTTTGAGCTTGTAACCTCTCAGATCTGCTGACCAAACCATCTCCGTTTGGTTCGGTAATAGAAACTGGTATTAGGGCATGCACATTGTCTTTGTTTCATCCCATTGGCTGTTGCCAAGAAAGTGGAGTGCATCCCCCTCGTCTGTTGGAAGGATCTGGATAATCTCACCCACTTTGATATGCGTTACAGTCTCTTTCACATTTCTTCTGTTTTCTGGCCAAAATCTCATCGCACTCTTTGTCAATTTTAATAAATATGTTAGAATAATTGGTGGAATATTGATCAAACACCAAATCTTCTGTAATGGAACCACTAGGTCTAGCTAAGTCAAGCTAAAGATCTTCACTCAGCATGTCATTGTTCTTAATCAGACAGTCAACCACTTCACAGCCAGCTTTATTAAAGATACAAACAAGCTGATCATAATAGTCAGTACCTTTCTGAACTCCATTAGTAAATTTCCAAAAGCGTAAACCTTTTGGAACATATTCATTAGATAAGCATTCATGTAAATAGGCATTGTCAAGCTGTAATCTCCTTACTGACTCAATTTTGACTCAAATGAATGCAGTTGCTCAATCAATGAATTACCAACAGTCTCAGCAACCATTCTGTTGCGAACATTGCCACCACATAATTCAAACATATTAACTTTCCAGGATTGAAAATTAAAAACATCACCATTCACGTTAGGCTGCAATGCACTGGGGTCCTCTGAGTCAGTGGTAACTCCAAACTGCTCTGACTTGTAGAAGTTTGAAAATTAGACATACCACTGTTTTATTAGACCACTGTTGATTCATTTGAAACATAAGTACAGATACGTCACCTATTGATGCTGTTTAACCACCAATTAAGTCAGACAAGTCTCCCAAACTGCCTACCAAACCAAAAAAACTGGAACACCAAAACTACTTGCACCAAGAACCCAAGCAAAGGAAACTTTGATAATGACTTTTATTAAACAAAGTAGTTTAGCACTTTTGTCCCATGAGGGACTTTTGTTCAGAACTACTCCATAAAACAATTGCCCACATTAAATACAATCAGAAATCACAAGACTACAAGCATCCATCAACTTTTAAAGTGGTCTATCATGAAATCTTAAAATAAGTATGTATGTGTGTTTTTATACACCTATAACCTGTTAATACAGATTAAAACTATGACCATCTCTTACAAAATTAATAATATAAAAATATATATGTATATAAATACCAAAATATTTCACTCTAAACTTTTTAGTTTTAAAACAGGAACAACAGATAAGGCTTCATTGAGCCCAGGAAACACTTATGTATTTAAAATAAATTTCCACATTAATTCCTTAACCAAGTGGTCCTCAATAATTTTCCTTCGGAAGCTTTTTGTATTGTCTTTATGGTGAATGAATTGCTACTTTGGAAACATCTAGGAATGTAATTGTTTTATGACTTCCAGCCATAACTCTCAAGTGTACCTCATTACGAGGAACGTACCTCATTTGGGGTCTTAAAAAGTTCATATTCCTCGATGTTCCTCAAAGTTCCACATTGAAAGAGTCTGTGACACATTCAGTGTTAGGAATTTTTTTAAGTGAAATCCATGGTAAATAAAAATTAAGCATATTAATTCATTAAAGGATCTTCTTTTAAGTAAAACCAGCATATTTTAACCATCCTATGACCTTCCTAGTTGAAGTTGTTAGTAAGCCATTAGTATGTGTTCCACATTTTTCCCATTTGTTCCACATTATGAAGGCGACTGTTCCTCATTTTGGAGATGGAAGGTTGAGAGCCATGCTTCCAGCATCTGCCAAATATCTGAGCAAAAGTCCTTGTATGAGTATTTTTACAGGTAGATGCTAAATGCTACCAGCCGCCAGCATTGGGAGTTCTGGCCTATGAACTAGAAGTCAGATATGAAGAAATGAAGTCAACTTGTAAGCTATCACAGCAGTAATATTTTAGATATTATTTTGATAAGTTTCTTAGTGAGACAGTGCATCCTACATTCTGTCTTGGATGGTGGACCTGACAACAACAATAAGAAGCACCATTCAACACATCTGCCTTTCTTTAATGAAGTAAGTTTCTAGGGCACAGTATAACTCTTAGATACAGTCAGGAAT
Source organism: Protopterus annectens (assembly GCF_019279795.1). Lineage (NCBI taxonomy): Eukaryota > Metazoa > Chordata > Ceratodontiformes > Protopteridae > Protopterus > Protopterus annectens. The sequence continues at coordinate 21,011,436 of NC_056731.1, forward strand.
ATAGCAAAGCTTAGGTTAGATTATGTTTTTCTTTATTTCTGTGAGCCTGTACTACAATGTTATTTAAAATATTTCCTGTGGTTTTAAACTCTGATGTCACTGCGAATATATATTTAGTACTCTCTTATTATTTTATTATTTATTATTAAATATATTTTAACCTTTCATTGTGACTTATCTGTGTAGAGATATTTAAGTTTTGAGAGTACTTGCATATATGTTTGGTGACACTGTGGGCCACTCCTGATAGCCTTGCTCTTGTTCAAACTATCATTTGTATTAATATTCATTTCACTCAGTATATTGGGTGTCCTTGGAAGAACCTTAAGGTAGCTGGCAGGAGCGAGTGTTGGCAGTGAAAATTACCTTATAGTGTGGGCAGAAGGGGGCATAGCTAGTAAACCTGTGCCAGCCTTTCCCCAAGTGTGAGTGTGCGTGTGTGTGTATGTGTGTGTGTGTGTGTGCGTGTGTGTGTGTGTGTGTTTGTGTGTGTGTGTGTGTGTGTGTGTGTGTGTGTGTGTGTGTGTGTGTGTGTGTGTGTGTGTGTATAAATCAAACCTCAAAGTCTCTCCCCTGGATTCAGAAAATGTCCATGCAGGAATAACTTATTCCTGCACGGAAGCAACCGTGGCTGATCAGCATGGCAGTGTGCCATGCATATGTATGAAGGTGCACTGCTGTGCTGTAAAACGGACACGGGTCTGTGTACAAGCACAAGGGGTGTGTCTGAGAGCAGTGCTCTCACAATACACATGTCCCCTGTACAGCAGAGTTGCCGTACAGCAATTTAAAATGAGCAAGAATGCTTGTAACATCCCTAATCCATCAGGGTACGAAATCTGGACAAAGCCATAAGGAACAATCATTCCTACACAGCCATAAAGTTGATAGAATAGCAGGTTGAGCATAAGCACATAGCGCACACCTCCCAACCCATCAGAGTAAGGAGTCTGGACAAAACCATAAGGGACAATCATCCCTACAAAACCAGAAAGTTGCTAGAATAACAGGGTCAGCATTAGCATTGATATTCTGAAGGGTACAAATTAAAAAACACACCAAATATTTTTTTTGAGATATGCAATAAAGTTTAATTGTAGCTGTGTGGGTGTGCCTGTTGCTTAGCTATGCTTAGCCCAACTGAAATGGGCAGGATAAGTTAAAAAGCAATAGACATCCAGCATAAGCATAAGCACAATAGTGTAGTGGTTAGAGTGTATGCTTTGTATGTAGTTATTCATGGTCTGAGCCTCACCAAAGTCATTTCCATTTTGTATGTATAAACATTAAATTGTAATTTATTTGTATATTTATGTAGGAAGTAACTTATTTTTCTCAACCAGAGTAGTGTATTAGGCCCAGATTTGAAGTGTCAGTGTAATAAAGCAGTGAAACCCCCATATAAACACAAGTGCTCCATACAGTATAGTCACACAAGAATAAATTAATTACAGCACATTGGGGAATGTCAGAGAAGGTAAATAAATCTATATTCTGTAATGAATGATGACTCAATTCCATTCAGGTGTTAGACCAATATAATAAAATATAAGCAATGCTAAGCATTGCACAGCTATGTTGACCAGGTGAAAGCATTGGGTACATATGAATACTAAGCAATGAATAGCCCAGCTAAGTAGATTTGCCCATTGGTACGCAATGCTGAATCTGCCCCTTTAAGCACTGCCAACCTTAGCTAATCAGGCTTGCCCATAGCTTAGCTTAGCTCAACATTTTCAAAACCATCCAATCATGGCAAAGGGTGGGAAATCGACTGTATTTAAACCCCGCAGGTGGGAATACAGCTCATAACTGGTTGTAGCTCCCCATGTAAGTAGTATGGCAGGTGTTGGAAAGAGCATCTGGTTTCAGGGGCAGCGCTGGGGCATGCAGGAGTCGAAGATCATGGTAGGGCTCATGGTAAAAAAAAAACATGATGTAAGAATGCTGCAGGACAAGTACCAGGGCTCCCAATATAAAGTGGAAGCCTGGGCAAGTCTTGCCCGTGATCTCACCAGTGCCACTGGTATCCCTCGAACTGCTGAGCAGGTCCAGCACCACTATGCTGACTTGAAAGAGAGGAAGAGGGATCTCTTGGAGCAGTGGATCCTGGAAGCAAGATAGAGTGGAGATGTCCCAGCAGTGTGTAAGTATTCATAGCAATAACTGTTTACCAAAGTCCAGCTTGTGTATGTGCTGGATAGGTATGCATAAATGTTTCTCTGTTTTCATTACAGTTCCAGCTGAGTGGGCTGTGAACCAGGAAGCCCAT